>NC_133332.1:33233701-33456201 GCF_042186555.1 Aquarana catesbeiana
GGGAAATCCGGGACAGTTGGCAGCTATGCATTTTATGCACAAAATTTAGAAGCTTATGTCACACATCACCCACTCTTCTAACCACTTGAAGACAAAGCCCTTTCTGACACTTTCTGTTTACATGAAAAAATTATTTTTTTTGCAAGAAAATTACTTTGAACCCCCAAACATTATATATTTTTTTAAAGCAAATGCCCTACAGATTAAAATGGTGGGTGTTTAATTTTTTTTTTTTCACACAGTATTTGTGCAGCGATTTTTCAAACGCATTTTTGGGGGGAAAAACACACTTTTTTAAATTTTAATGCACTAAAACACACTATATTGCCCAAATGTTTGATGAAATAAAAAAGATGATCTTAGGCCGAGTACATGGATACCAAACATGACATGCTTTAAAATTGCGCACAAACGTACAGTGGTGACAAACGAAATACCGTTTTAAAAGCCTTTAAAAGCCTTTACAGGTTACCATATTAGATTTACAGAGGAGGTCTACTGCTAAAATTACTGCCCTCGATCTGACGTTCGCGGTGACACCTCACATGCATGGTGCAATTGCTGTGTACATTTGACGCCAGACCGACGCTTGAGTTCGCCTTTGCGCGAGAGCATGGGGGGGACAGGGGTGCTTTTTTTTTTTCTTTATTATTTTTTTGCTTTTTTATCTTATTTTTAAACTGTTCCTTTCATTTTTTTTTTAAATATTTTTTATTGTTATCTCAGGGAATGTAAATATCCCCTATGATCGCAATAGGTAGTGACAGGTACTCTTTTTTGAAAAAATTGGGGTCTATTAGACCCTAGATCTCTCCTCTGCCCTCAAAGCATCTGACCACACCAAGATCGGTGTGATAAAATGCTTTCCCAATTTCCCAATGGCGCTGTTTACATCCGGTGAAATCTAAGTCATGAAATGCTCGTAGCTTCCGGTTTCTTAGGCCATAGAGATGTTTGGAGCCACTCTGGTCTCTGATCAGCTCTATGGTCAGCTGGCTGAATCACCGGCTGCATTCTCAGGTTCCCTGTTGAGACAAGAGAGCCAGAGAAAAACACGGAAGACGGTGGGGGAGGCATTCCCTCCCACTGCTTGTAAAAGCAGTCTAGAGGATAATTAGCCGCTAGGATTGCTTTTACATGAAAGCCGACCGCTGGCTGAAAAGAATGATACCAAGATGATACCTAAACCTGCAGGCATCATTCTGGTATAACCACTCAAAGTCGTGAATGGCGTACCTGAAGACAAAAAAATGGTTAACAATAAAGCACAGTAAACGGTAAAGTATAAAAAATTGCATACCTGAAAAGCAAACTTGATAAAACATAATAACAATAAAACATTGCAGAATAGAATACAGTAAAAAAGAGCAGAACAATAGAGAGAGAATAGAGAGAGAGAGAACAATAAAACGACAACTATTTTTTTTTATTTTATATATTTTATTTTATTTTTTTTACACTTTTTTTTTGTAACTAACTTTTATAACTGTAACCGGTTCCAGGTTCGGTTCTCTCAAAATGCGATGGCATCTTGGGAGACCCTGTGAAAGTGTGCCTAGTCTGTGCAATGCTGTACCCTATGCTAATACTCAACTTGTGAATGGTAGCGTTCAAAACATTCACCAATGCAAAGACCAGGATTGTCAGGACAGGAGGGACAATAATAGCGGGTGTCACGCCTATATCCGCGCTTGCTGCAGACACGACATCTTTTTTGGGGGGGTTCGTTGGGTAGGGGTACTCGGGAGGACATAAAGAAAATGCCTCTCATGCAGCCGACTGCATTTGGTTGGGGATGTGAATGGGGGAAGTATGGGCGCTGCAGAAGTGGTGGGTTCCCAATTAGGATTGGCGAATGCAGCAGGAAGGGCATTATGGGCACGACGGGCCTGTTTGTCTTCTTCTTGGTGGCAGCGGGACACTACTTGTGCTTGCCACCTCACCAGCTTGAACTGCATTTATGGGACTCGCCACGTCACCAAGTATTACTGCAGTGCTGGTTTGACTACGACCGGGGTGTACTAGGCCGCTGGTGCTTGCCAGTTCACCAAAACGCTACCAAAAAAACTGTTAGCGATCGCAGGGATCAGGCCTGACTCTGCGAACGCTGCAGTTATGTGTTTAGTGTTTTGTAAGTGACAGTGATCGATCGATACTGCACTTGGATGGGCTGGGTTGAGCCGGGCGGAGGGGCAAAACGCAGGTGCTAGCAGGTATCTGGGCTGATCCCACTAACACTGCGTTTTTGGGAACCCTAAACTGCTGGGGACACTAGTATAGATCTGATCGGATCAGATATTGATCCGATCAGATACTATACCACTAAGGGAGGTGTACGGTGCGTGCGTGGGTGTTAGCGGTACTGGCGCTAACCTGATGCTGCCTGGGGCTGGTGCTTGCCAGTTCACCAAAATGCTACAAAAAAAACTGTTAGCCATCGCAGGGATCAGGCCTGACTCTGAGAACGCTGCAGTTATGCGTTTAGTGTTTTGTAAGTGACAGTGATCGATTGATACTGCACTTGAGTGGGCTGGGCTGGGCTGGGCCGGGCGGAAGGGCAAAACGCAGGTGCTAGCAGGTATCTGGGCTGATCCCGCTAACACTGCGTTTTTGGGAACCCTAAACTGCTGGGGACGCTAGTATAGATCTGATCGGATCAGATATTGATCCGATCAGATACTATATCACTAAGGGAGGCGTATGCTGCGTGCATGGGTGTTAGCGGTACTGGTGCTAATCTGACGCTGCCTGGGGCAACGCATATCACCGCCGGGCGATCAGGGGGCTAAACCTTTATTCGGTAATAAACGGCGGGTGCCCTGACACTATAAAAAATAAACGAACTAACCAGCGTCACCCGTAACAGTTATACGGTGATCAGTGGTGAAAGGGTTAACTAGGGGGCAATCAAGGGGTTAAAACATTTATTAGGTAGTATATGGGGGTCCCTGTCGCTATAAAACGTGGACGGCAAACCTAAATATTTACCTCCCTAACTATATTAAAGAAAAATTATTTTCCCCGTGGGGCTTTAAAACAGCAATGTACATAATAGAAGGAAGTTCTTAATGGATGTATAAAATGTTTTATCCAATATCATGGTTTGAAGTACAATATATAGAAAATCATCTGGTACAGTAACACACATCTTATTCCCCAGTGCAGTAACAAACACATATTAATACACATTGTTAGGTTACATAATGTTACATAGATAGCAAGCCCCGACGCGTTTCGACCTGTATATGGTCTCTTCAGGGGGACAGTTGGATCTAAAAAAAGAATTACATAAATCAAATTCAAAAATATAAATATATTATTGTGCATCACTTGGTGGAAAGTGCTGTGTGGAATGGAAGTGAAATAACAAGAAGTTTACCTTATCAATTGTGTAAATCGTGTAGGCTGGAGGTAGTATTGGACTTGTAAATAAGTTCAATGTAATAAGCTTGGTGGCGATCGTGCAAAAATGGGGGCTCTAGTGTAAAAAGAACCTGGCAGCAGTAGCATCCATCCTGGCCTATAAGAGATCATGATCTGATTCTCCGGCCTCCAGTCTCCCAATATATTCAAATTCAGCCAAATGGGATGATCATGTGCAGGTGCAAACCCCCCACAAACACACCACCCCCCAAAAAACCGGAAGGATAAGCGCTGGGACCGCTAGTGAAGAGGCCCACGTGTGGCTACCCCGGCGTCCCGGAAGGCCAAACAGCCCCGACCGCTGACGTCATCTCCGCCGCAATACGCGTGACGTCATGACGTCGCGCGCACGCCGGGCCCTTTCGGGCATGCGCACTCCGCCAAACGTCCGGAGATGAACACGGGACTTCCGTTTTTTTGGGGGGTGGTGTGTGTGTGTGGGGGTGGGGTGGGGGGTTTGCACCTGCACATGATCATCCCATTTGCCTGAATTTGAATATATTGGGAGACTGGAGGCCGGAGAATCAGATCATGATCTCTTATAGGCCAGGATGGATGCTCCTGCTGCCAGGTTCTTTTTACACTAGAGCCCCCATTTTTGCACGATCGCCACCAAGCTTATTACATTGAACTTATTTACAAGTCCAATACTACCTCCAGCCTGCACGATTTACACAATTGATAAGGTAAACTTCTTGTTATTTCACTTCCATTCCACACAGCACTTTCCACAATCCTACATACACATTTTCACATTTTTGATTGGCTTTCATCCATTTTTAGACTTTTTCACTTCTCAGTTTACCCTCATTTTTGTTTTGTTTTTACACATTAGGCACCAAGCAAGCACTATGCAATGTCACTACATCATGCACCATTTCATTCACACCATCCTCCAGCACACAATGCACTCTTCTCTATTTAGGCAATTGTTGTTGTTACACACACACATCTCTCCCCCCCTTTTTTACCCTTTTTACCCATTTTACCTATCTAAATCACCCATTCATTATAATAGACTTACCATACCACTGCATTGATGGATCATACGATCATTAAATCTTGTTGATTACATTTATGGGACGGAATCAATATCTCAATATATTCACATAGTAAAAATCCAATCCAACGCCAGTCTCCACATAGACAAATTGGAATCACTTAGTACATTACTAAGTTAATTATTAAACTTCCTCTAACTAATACATGGCTATTCTTGGGTTTCTGTTGCAGGTGTGGGCTCCTCCCCCTCATTCCCCCCCCCCTCCCGGGGGTGCGCAGGGTGTGGCTCCTTGTAAGCCCCTTGAGGCTGGCTCTCCTGGGAGATTGAGGGTGGCCCCCTGAGCCCTCCGGTGTCTCCATTGGCTCTCAATACATATCCTGGATTATAGAACACCCATTCCACCATTGAGTGGTAAAAACTCATTATCTTGGTATAATCCAAGTGATGCACAATAATATATTTATATTTTTGAATTTGATTTATGTAATTCTTTTTTTAGATCCAACTATCCCCCTGAAGAGACCATATACAGGTCGAAACGCGTCGGACTTGCTATCTATGTAACATTATGTAACCTAACAATGTGTATTAATATGTGTTTGTTACTGCACTGGGGAATAAGATGTGTGTTACTGTACCAGATGATTTTCTATATATTGTACTTCAAACCATGATATTGGATAAAACATTTTATACATCCATTAAGAACTTCCTTCTATTATGTACATTGCTGTTTTAAAGCCCCACGGGGAAAATAATTTTTCTTTAATCTAACTCCGGGGTGCGCAGCTTTTCTTATCTCTTCCATAGGTGTCTTCCTTTTTTCATATTTTAATTTTGGGTGGTTAAACACCCCTCCCCATCTTGACACATTAGAGATAAGACATGGGCTGTGTGTTTCCTTTTCTTCACGTATCCTGCACATTGCTAATCAATTGTTCCCACTCGGTCAATTTTTAATAGTCCCATGCATGAGGAGGGATCTAATTTAGACCCCCATACTGCATGATACTCAATTGCCTTATATGGCATTTGCTGATAAACTCTATTTAAACCCTATTTATCTTCATACTGACATTTGATGCAAGAACGTGGGGACTTGGAAGTAACACACAGCCCATGTAAAAAATAATAAAAAATACACCAGACTATCAACATCTGTTGTGTGCTATGTTGGTGATCTTATGAAGTCAGTCATTCAATGTCCTATTGACACCATCCCCAGTATTTTGTTTTTGTTTTGAGGGCCGTTTTTTGGACTGGCGGGTGTTGGTGGTGCCCCCTCTCACTTCTCGGGGTGGATTTGGCCCCTCGCGGCTTCCCGGCAGGAGGGGGGGCATGCGAATTCTTTCGCGTGCCCCCTTTTTCACTCATCTCTGCAGTTAAGGTGAGCTTATCCTGCCGGCGGCGTCCCGTGTTCATCTCCGGACGTTTGGCGGAGTGAGCATGCCCGAAAGGGCCCGGCGTGCGCGCGACGTCATGACGTCACGCGTATTGCGGCGGAGATGACAACAGCGGTCGGGGCTGTTTGGCCTTCCGGGACGCCGGGGGAGCCACACGTGGGCCGCTTCACTAGCGGTCCCAGCGCTTATCCTTCCGTTTTTTTGGGGGGCGATGTGTTTGTGTGGGGGGGTGGGGGGTTTGCACCTGCACATGATCATCCCATTTGCCTGAATTTGAATATATTGGGAGACTGGAGGCCGGAGAATCAGATCTTGATCTCTTATAGGCCAGGATGGATGCTACTGCTGCCAGGTTCTTTTTACACTAGAGCCCCCATTTTTGCACGATCGCCACCAAGCTTATTACATTGAACTTATTTACAAGTCCAATACAGGGGGTCCCCTACTTACAAACATCCAACTTACAAACGACTCCTACTTACAAACGGAAGGAGACAACAGGAAGTGAGAGGAAATCTACCCCTAGGAAGGGAAATTCACTCCTGTAAGAGTTAATATGGGAAAAAGGTGTCTCCACTGATACTTTATTACCTATCCTTATTTCCCTAATAACCCCAAATTTTCAAAATCCAATTGTCATTGGGACCGAAAGTGAGGTGAAATCTTCTGAACAGGGGCACAGACAGCAAAACAAATGTTACAGGGGTGATAACCCTTCCCTATGCTATCTACAAAACTTAAAAATTTATTTTTTGGCTGGAGCTACACTTAAAAAATGTACCTGTTCCGACTTACAAACAGATTCAACTTAAGAACAAACCTAAAGTCCCTATCTTGTTTGTAACCCGGGGACCCCCTGTACTACCTCCAGCCTACATGATTTACACAATTGATAAGGTAAACTTCTTGTTATTTCACTTCCCTTCCACACAGCACTTTCCACCATCCTACATACACATTTTCACATTTTTGATTGGCTTTCATCCATTTTTAGACTTTTTCACTTCTCAGTTTACCCTCATTTTTGTTTTGTTTTTACACAGTAGGCACCAAGCAAGCACTATGCAATGTCACTACATCATGCACCATTTCATTCACACTATCCTCCAGCACACAATGCACTCTTCTCTATTTAGGCAATTGTTGTTGTTACACACACATCTCTCCCCCCCTTTTTTACCCTTTTTACCCATTTTACCTATCTAAATCACCCATTCATTATAATAGACTTACCATACCACTGCATTGATGGATCATATGATCATTAAATCTTGTTGATTACATTTATGGGACGGAATCAATATCTCAATATATTCACATAGTAAAAATCCAATCCAACGCCAGTCTCCACATAGACAAATTGGAATCACTTAGTACATTACTAAGTTAATTATTAAACTTCCTCTAACTAATACATGGCTATTCTTGGGTTTCTGTTGCAGGTGTGGGCTCCTCCCCCTCATTCCCCCCCCTCCCGGGGGCGCGCAGGGTGTGGCTCCTTGTAAGCCCCTTGAGGCTGGCTCTCCTGGGAGATTGAAGTTGGCCCCCTGAGGGTGTGGCTCCTTGTAAGCCCCTTGAGGCTGGCTCTCCTGGGAGATTGAGGGTGGCCCCCTGAGCCCTCCGGTGTCTCCATTGGCTCTCAATACATATCCTGGATTATAGAACACCCATTCCACCATTGAGCGGTAAAAACTCATTATCTTGGTATAATCCAAGTGATGCACAATAATATATTTATATTTTTGAATTTGATTTATGTAATTCTTTTTTTAGATCCAACTGTCCCCCTGAAGAGACCATATACAGGTCGAAACGCGTCGGGGCTTGCTATCTATGTAACATTATGTAACCTAACAATGTGTATTAATATGTGTTTGTTACTGCACTGGGGAATAAGATGTGTGTTACTGTACCAGATGATTTTCTATATATTGTACTTCAAACCATGATATTGGATAAAACATTTTATACATCCATTAAGAACTTCCTTCTATTATGTACATTGCTGTTTTAAAGCCCCACGGGGAAAATCATTTTTCTTTAATCTAATTCCGGGGTGCGCAGCTTTTCTTATCTCTTCCATGGGTGTCTTCCTTTTTTCATACTTACCTCCCTAACTATCGTCACCAGTGACACTAATACAGTGATCAGAAAAATGATCGCTTAGCGACACTGGCGACGGGAGGTGATCAAGGGGTTAAAACTTTATTAGGGGGGTTAGGGGGTACCCTAGACCTAAAGGGGGCTAATACTAACTGCCCTACCACAGTAACTGTCACAAACTGACACCATGCAGTAATCAGAAAAAAAAAAACTGCTTGGTGTCAGTGTGACAGGGGGGGAGGGGTGATTAGGGGGTGATCGGGGGGGATCGGGGGTAAAGGGGGGTGTTTTGTGTGCCTGGCATGTTCTACTGTATGTGTGTGTGTTGTGCACTCACATTTCAGTCTTCTCTCCTCGGCGCTGGAACGGAAAATACCGAGCCGAGGAGAGATGACATCATTTCCTTTGCTGCTGTTTACCATACAGCAGCATAGGAATGATCTGATTGGCCAGCGGCGATCACGAGGGGGGGCCACGAACGGATGGTCTCCCCCTCATCTCCGATCGCTGCTGGACAAAAGGGGACCGCTTCGGGCACCGGGGGGGTCCGATCGGACCCCCCCGCCCACGGGAGGCAGATCACGTACATATACGTGATTCTGCCTGCCCGTGCCATTCTGCCGACGTACATCGGCGTGAGGCGGTCCTTAAGTGGCTAAGTTGAAAAACAAAGATTTATCAAGTAGTTTGTATATGGTGCTGTGGAGATGGTGGTGAAGCATTTTTTGTAAACCCTCAAGGTTTTTCACCTTAATGAAATATACATACCTACTGTTCTTATTTAGATCTGTATGGCTATTCCAGTCACATATTAGAGATCTGCCCTTTAGATGACCATATGGCCCACAACTTTACGGACCCCTCTATATATTATACAGACATTCCTCAGTACTTATTTGTTACTGACCTGGTTCTGTGGACAAGCATCCTTTATTTTCCCATAATCGTTGAGGTAAAGGTATGTCTCCGAACTATACAACATATATACAACTTCTTTTGCCAGCAATTCAGCATACGATTATGCACTAACCATTGGTTCAACTGTTTGATTTATCTGGGTCTACTGGGACATACTACAGTGAGTGCCCTGTGTTGTGGCCCCTCCCTGGCGGGATTTCGCATCCCTACGTGGGGTACTTGCTGTGACGTTTTACATCCTCTTCCTGTCTTGATTTCTATGCTCAGCTGTGATGGTTCAACTCTTTCTTTATCTTTTGAGTTATGATCTCTTTTGGGTAAATTATTAACACATGGGGTCAGTATGTTCAGCTTTTATATCCTCCTGTTTTTTTTGTTTTTTGTTCATGCATGACTATTATATGAATTGTTTTGAAATTCTGCTTATGTTCATAATTAGAAAAGATGAAGCTTTCTTAGTATTTTAGGACAGGCTTACCTCAGCCTCGAGCTTGTTCCTTATAAAAGTTTGACTTCCTGGTTTGTACATTGGGGATGTGAAAACTGTTAAGACACAGGAAGTAGTTTACCAGCTGACCTTATTAGCACACACCTTACACCTGTTCTCCTCCTCCAGGAAATTGCTCCCACCCACCTCTGTGTTTACTTGCAGGCAGTAGTATTGAAAACAAGAGAAGACTGTAAAGCACACTTTATAATCTGATTGTACAATCTCTATTAGCTTTACCATCAAGTATGTAGGGCAGGGGCCTGCCTGATGGATAGGTGTGTCCTCCTATTATATCATTTTGGTAAATCTAAAGGAGATTGTAAAGAGTCAAAAAAAATTTGTGCACCCACTACGCTGGGTTAAAAGGGTCCTGAAAGTGAAAAAATGAGTGCTAGCAATACTGGCTGTGATAACAAGCTAACAGATGACAGCAGATCTGTTTGTTGGTTGGCAAAGGTGCAAGGGGCAACCTATCATTGTTTTTATTATTATAGTGTTTTTTTTCTTTCTAACATATAATTGGAACAAAACAATTTAACCACTTACGCTCTGGAAGGTATTACCCCCTTCAAAACCAGGCCATTTTTTGCTATTTGGTACTGCACTAATTTAACTAGCAATTGGTCATGCAGCTCTGAAGCCAAATTAAATTTATATCATTTTTTTTTTCACACAAATAGAGCTTTCTTTTGGTGGTATTTGATCACCGCTGGGTCTTGAAAATTTTGAAAAAACATGATATTGTATTCTTTCTGTTAGAAAACATATCTAATAAATAAAAAAATCGCATTTATTCATAAATTTAGCACAAAATGTATTCTGCTACATGTCTTTGGGTAAAGACAAATTGCAATAAGTGCATATTAATTGGTTTGTGTGAAAGTTATAGCGCCTACAAATTATGGTATACACAGTGCCTTCAAAAAGTATTCATACCCCTTGAAATTTTCCACATTTTATCATGTTACAACCAAAAACGTAAATGTATTTTATTGAGATTTTATGTGATAGACCAACACAAAGTGGCACATAACTGTGAAGTGGAAGGAAAATGATAAATGGTTTCCAAATTTTTTACAAATATCTGAAAAGTGTGGTGTGCATTTGTATTCAGCCCCCTTTTCTCTGATACACCTAACTAAAAACTAGTGGAACCAATTGCCTTCAGAAGTCACCTAATTAGTAAATAGTCAAGTCCATTTGTGTGTAATTTTAATCTCAGTATAAATACAGCCGTTCTGTGAAGCCCTTAGAGGTTTATTAGAGAACCTTAGTGAAAAAACAGCATCATGAAAGCCAAAGAATACACCAGAATTGAACTTTTTGGCCTAAAAGCAAAACGCTATGTGTGGTGGAAAACTAGCACTGCACATCACCCTGAACACACCATCCCCACCATGAAACATGGTGGTGGCAGCATCATGTTATGGGGATGCTTTTCTTCAGCAGGGACAGGGAAGCTGGTCAGAGTTCATGGGAAGATGGATGGAACCAAATACATGGCCATCTTATGCCGCGTACACATGAGCGGACTTTACGGCAGACTTTGCCCGGCAGACGGGATTTCGTCGGACAATTCGATCATGTGTGGGCTCCAGCGGACTTTGTTTTCTCAAAAGTTGGACGGACTTAGATTTGAAACATGTTTTAAATCTATCCGTCGAACTCGAGTACGGTCGAAAAGTCTGCTCGTCTGTATGCTAGTTCGACGGACAAAAAGCCACGCTAGGGCAGCTATTGGCTACTGGCTATGAACTTCCTTGCTTTAGTCCGGTCGTACGTCATCACGTACAAATTCGACGGACTTTGGTGGATTGTGTGTAGACAAGTCCGTTCATTCGGAAAGTCCGTCATAAAGTCCGTCGAAAAGTCCGCTGGGCAAAGTCTGGCGTAAAGTCCGCTCGTGTGTACGTGGCATTAGAAGATAACCTGTTAGAGTCTGCAAAAGACTTGAGACTGGGGTGGAGTTTCACCTTCCAGCAGGACAACGACCCTAAACATACAGCCAGAGCTACAATGGAATGGTGTAGATCAAAGCATATTCATGTGTTAGAAAGGCCCAAAGTCCAGAGCTAAATCCAATTGAGAATCTGTGGCAAGACTTGAAAATTGCTGTTCACAGACTCCATCCAATCTGACAGAGCTTGAGCTATTTTGAAAAGAAGAATGGGCAAAAATGTCACTCTCTAGATGTGCAAAGCTGGTAGAGACATCCCCAAAAAGACTTGCAGCTGTAATTGCAGTGAAAGGTGGTTCTACAAAGTATTGACTCAGAGGGGCTGAATACAAATGTACCCCACACTTTTCACATACCGTATTTATTTGTAAAAAAAATTGAAAAACACTTTTAATTTTCCTTCCACTTCACAATTATGTGCCACTTTGTGCTGGTCTGTCACATAAAATTCCAATGAAATTTTGGTTGTAACGTGGCAAAATGTGGAAAATTTCAAGGGGTGCGAATACTTTTTCAAGACACTGTATAGTTGAAAATTTATTAATTTGGATGTACTGATGACCAATAGGGATGAGCTTTGTGTTCGAGTTGAACCCATGTTCGACTCGAACATCGGCTGTTCGGTCGTTCGCCGAATTGCGAACGATATGGGCCGTTCGCGCCAAATTCGTGTGGCGCGTCACGGCCCATAATTCACTGCGGCATCGCAGTGCATTTCTGGCTGATGATTGGCCAAGCATGCACTATGACCCGCATGCTTGGCCAATCACAGCGCCGCTTGAACAGAGAGCCGTAATTGGCCAAAGCCAAGGAGGCTTTGGCCAATTATGGCTCAGGGGATTTAGTACAAGCCCCACACTATATAAGGCCGTCTGCACGGCGGCCCTGTGTAGTGTGTGTTCCGGCGTTCATTGAGAGAGAGAGAGAGAGACAGACAGTGACATTTGATTTGAGTTAGATAGATTAGGCAGAACAGTCAGTCAGTTAGCTGCACTTACAGTGTATTGTGTATATATATGCATCCCAGGTGTTGCATATATATATATATATATACACTGTATTCAGTTTAGCTAGATCTGTTCTTGTTATCTTCCTACTGACAGTCAGGCTTGTCTTGTTACAGTATTTACAGCTACCTGAAGAAAATTACTGGTGTTCTTTTGATCCTATTAGTACCACAGTCAGGCAGCTAGACTATTTACAGTTAGTGCAGTGCGTCCTGCTCACAGTGTTCAGCTAGATCCATTCCTGTTATCTTCTTACTGACAGGCAGGCTTGTCTTGTTACAGTATATACAGCTACCTGAAGAAAATTACTAGTGTTCTTTTGATCCTATTAGTACTACAGTCAGGCAGCTAGACTATTTACAGTTAGTGCAGTGCGTCCTGCTCACAGTGTTCAGCTAAACCTACAAGTTAGTGGGGTGCGTCCTGCTCACAGTGTTCAGCTAAACCTACAAGTTAGTGGGGTGCATCCTGCTCACAGTGTTCAGCTAAACCTACAAGTTAGTGGGGTGCATCCTGCTCACAGTGTTCAGCTAAAACTACAAGTTAGTGGGGTGTGTCCTGCTCACAGTGTTCAGCTAAAACTACAAGTTAGTGGGGTGCGTCCTGCTCACAGTGTTCAGCTAAACCTACAAGTTAGTGGGGTGCGTCCTGCTCACAGTGTTCAGCTAAACCTACAAGTTAGTGCGGTGCGTCCTGCTCACAGTGTTCAGCTAAACCTACAAGTTAGTGGGGTGCATCCACCTCAAAGTGTTCAGCTAAACCTACAAATTAGCGGGGTGCGTCCTGCTCACAGTGTTCAGCTAAACCTACAAGTTAGTGGGGTGCGTCCTGCTCACAGTGTTCAGCTAAACCTACAAGTTAGTGGGGTGCGTCCTGCTTACAGTGTTCAGCTAAACCTACAAGTTAGTGGGGTGCGTCCTGCTCACAGTGTTCAGCTAAACCTACAAGTTAGTGTGGTGCGTCCACCTCACAGTGTTCAGCTAAACCTACAAGTTAGTGGGGTGCGTCCTGCTCACAGTGTTCAGCTAGATCCGTTCCTGTTATCTTCTTACTGACAGGCAGGCTTGTCTTGTTACAGTATATAAAGCTACCTGAAGAAAATTACTGGTGTTCTTTTGATCCTATTAGTACCACAGTCAGGCAGCTAGACTATTTACATTTAGTGCAGTGCGTCCTGCTCACAGTGTTCAGCTAAACCTACAAGTTAGTGGGGTGCATCCTGCTCACAGTGTTCAGCTAAAACTACAAGTTAGTGGGGTGTGTCCTGCTCACAGTGTTCAGCTAAAACTACACGTTAGTGGGGTGCGTCCTGCTCACAGTGTTCAGCTAAACTTACAAGTTAGTGGGGTGCGTCCTGCTCACAGTGTTCAGCTAAACCTACAAGTTAGTGCGGTGCGTCCTGCTCACAGTGTTCAGCTAAACCTACAAGTTAGTGGGGTGCATCCACCTCAAAGTGTTCAGCTAAACCTACAAGTTAGTGGGGTGCGTCCTGCTCACAGTGTTCAGCTAAACCTACAAGTTAGTGGGGTGCGTCCTGCTCGCAGTGTTCAGCTAAACCTACAAGTTAGTGGGGTGCGTCCTGCTTACAGTGTTCAGCTAAACCTACAAGTTAGTGGGGTGCGTCCTGCTCACAGTGTTCAGCTAAACCTACAAGTTAGTGTGGTGCGTCCACCTCACAGTGTTCAGTTAAACCTACAAGTTAGTGGGGTGCGTCCTGCTCACAGTGTTCAGCTAGATCCGTTCCTGTTATCTTCTTACTGACAGGCAGGCTTGTCTTATTACAGTATATACAGCTACCTGAAGAAAATTACTGGTGTTCTTTTGATCCTATTAGTACCACAGTCAGGCAGCTAGACTATTTACAGTTAGTGCAGTGCGTCCTGCTCACAGTGTTCAGCTAAAACTACAAGTTAGTGGGGTGCGTCCTGCTCACATTGTTCAACTAAACCTACAAGTTAGTGGGGTGTGTCCTGCTCACAGTGTTCAGCTAAACCTACAAGTTAGTGCGGTGCATCCTGCTCACAGTGTTCAGCTAAACCTACAAGTTAGTGGGGTGCGTCCTGCTCACAGTGTTCAGCTAAACCTACAAGTTAGTGCGGTGCGTCCACCTCACAGTGTTCAGCTAAACCTACAAGTTAGTGGGGTGTGTCCTGCTCAGTGTTCAGCTAAACCTACAAGTTAGTGGGGTGCGTCCTGCTCACAGTGTTCAGCTAAACCTACAAGTTAGTGTGCTGCGTCCACCTCAAAGTGTTCAGCTAAACCTACAAGTTAGTGGGGTGCGTCCATCTCACAGTGTTCAGCTAAACCTACAAGTTAGTGGGGTGCGTCCTGCTCACAGTGTTCAGTTAAACCTACAAGTTAGTGGGGTGCGTCCTGCTCACAGTGTTCAGCTAAACCTACAAGTTAGTGTGGTGCATCAACCTCACAGTGTTCAGCTAAACCTACAAGTTAGTGGGGTGCGTCCTGCTCACAGTGTTCAGCTAAACTTACAAGTTAGTGGGGTGTGTCCTGCTCACAGTGTTCAGCTAAACCTACAAGTTAGTGTGGTGCGTCCACCTCACAGTGTTCAGCTAAACCTACAAGTTAGTGCAGTGCGTCCTGCTCACAGTGTTCAGCTAGATCCGTTCCTGTTATCTTCTTACTGACAGGCAGACTTGTCTTGTTACAGTATACAGCTACCTGAAGAAAATTGCTGGTGTTCTTTTGATCCTATTAGTACCAGTCAGGCAGCTAGACTATTTACAGTTAGTGCAATGCGTCCTGCTCACAGTGTTCAGCTAAACCTACAAGTTAGTGGGGTGCATCCTGCTCACAGTGTTCAGCTAAAACTACAAGTTAGTGGGGTGCGTCCTGCTCACAGTGTTCAGCTAAAACTACAAGTTAGTGGGTGCTTCCTGCTCACAGTGTTCAGCTAAACCTACAAGTTAGTGGGGTACGTCCTGCTCACAGTGTTCAGCTAAACCTACAAGTTAGTGGGGTGCATCCACCTCACAGTGTTCAGCTAAACCTACAAGTTAGTGGGGTGCGTCCTGCTCACAGTGTTCAGCTAAACCTACAAGTTAGTGGGGTGCGTCCTGCTCACAGTGTTCAGCTAAACCTACAAGTTAGTGTGGTGCGTCCACCTCACAGTATTCAGCTAAACCTACAAGTTAGTGGGGTGCGTCCTGCTCACAGTGTTCAGCTAAACCTACAAGTTAGTGGGGTGCGTCCTGCTCACAGTGTTCAGCTAAACCTACAAGTTAGTGGGGTGCGTCCTGCTCACAGTGTTCAGCTAAACCTACAAGTTAGTGGGGTGTGTCCACCTCACAGTGTTCAGCTAAAGCTACCTGTAGAAGGTTGGTGGTGTTCTCATACTACAGGCAGGCAGTTGATTTTGCTAGCTGCAGTATCAGTACATATATATATATATCCCAGCTTAGTGCAGCTACAGGCCATTAGTATGTCTGGAAGGCCAAGAAGGAGAGGCAGACAGTCATAAGCCAATAAGAGAGGGCAAGCAGGCTCTGTGTCTAGTGCTGGTCGTGGAGACGGTGCATCCTCATCAGCATGTGGCCGTGGGACACGCTTGGCCTTTTTTTTGGCAGCTGGCCGTGTTGAGCCGCAACATGCGGAAGACTTGGTCGAGTGGATGACCAAGCCGTCCTCATCCTCCTCATCCTCTCTCACCCATGCCCAGGGTACTTTGTCTGGCAAAGCAGCAGCCTCTTCCCTCGGCTCAATGTCATCAGTGACTCTTTCCCTAGCCCCACCATGTCCTCCTAAAGGAGTCCCTCGAACTGTTTGACCACAGTGTTGGGTACATGCTCCAGGAGGATGCCCAGCGTTTGGAAGGCTCTGATGATGATACTGAGCTTGATGAAGGCAGTAACATGAGCACGGACAGAGGGGGTGCCCAAGAAGGACAGCAATCTGGCAGTCATGCTCCCCCTGCTGCAGCATACTGCCAGGTTTGCTCCAGTGATGAGGAGGGAGGGGATGATGAGGTCACTGACTCAACATGGGTGCCTGATAGGAGAGAGGAGGAGGAGGAGGAGGAGGAGGCGGCACATCACCAACGAGGCAGGATGCCCTCCAGGGGCCAGCCTAAGGGCAGCACATTGACTGCATCACACCCCAAAGCTCCACATGTGCAGGGCGCTGCAGTCTCTGCGCGTTATTCAAAAAGTTCTTTGGTGTGGGCCTTTTTTGAGACGAGTGCATCAGATCGCACCGCTGCTATTTGCAACATATGTCTCAAGCGTATCTCGCATGGCCAAAACATCTCCCGCTTGGGTACCACATGCTTGACCAGACATATGTTGACCTGCCATGCAGTTCGTTGGCAAGCGTATCTAAAAGACCCACACCAAAGAACAAAGAGGACGTCTCCTTGCTCCTCATCAGCTGAGATTTCCAACCCCACTATACCTTCAGTCCTCTCTGAGACCTGCACTGAGAGGAATGAAGGTGTAGAATTAGGTGTGTCACAGCCAAGTACTTGTGGGCAATTTGCTTTTGGTACACCAACGTTAGATTGTACCAGGCAAATTTCCCTGCCCCAGCTGCTGCACCGCCGAAAGAAGTTTGCTCCCAGCCATCCACATGCCCAGCGGTTGAATGCTAGCTTGGCAAAATTGCTAGCACTTCAACTGCTACCTTTTCAGTTGGTAGACTCTGCCCCCTTCCGTGAGTTTGTGAAATGTGCGGTTCCTCAGTGGCAGGTACCCAAACGCCACTTTTTCTCACGTAAGGCGATTCCGGCTCTCTATGTTGAAGGCAATGTCCATGCCTCGCTGGACAGGGCAGTCAGCGGTAAGGTGCATATTACCGCTGACTCATGGTCCAGCAGGCATGGACAGGGACGTTACCTAAGTTTCACAGCGCATTGGGTGACTCTGCTGGCAGCTGGGAAGGATGCAGGAAAAGGTGCAGTAGTGTTGGAGGTTGTTCCGACACCACGCCTCCAAAATGCTAATGATTGTGACACACCTCTCTCCTCCACCCCCGCCTCTTCTTCTTCCTCCATGGCCTCTTCCTGTGCTTTGTCCTCGGAACCAGCGGTGCTCCGTAGCCGTTCAAGGGGCTACGCAAGTACGCAGGCCAAAAGATGCCATGCGGTGCTTGAGCTGGTGTGCTTGGGGGACAAGAGTCACACTGGGGCAGAGGTTCTGTCAGCTCTGCAGGGGCAGGTTCAGAGGTGGTTGACGCCACGCCAACTTAAGGCAGGAATGGTGGTTTGCGACAATGGCACCAACCTCCTCTCTGCCCTCCGACAGGGACAAATGACCCATGTCCCCTGTTTGGCTCACGTCCTTAACTTGGTGGTGCAGCGGTTCTTGGGCAGGTACCCGGGCTTACAGGATGTCCTGAGGCAGGCCAGGAAAGTCTGTGTACATTTCCGACGGTCATATAATGCCAGTGCTCGGCTGACGGACCTCCAAAAGGAGTTTAACCTGCCCAAGAACCGCCTAATCTGTGACATGCCCACCAGGTGGAACTCAACGTTGGCCATGCTGCAGCGGCTGCACACGCAGCAGAGGGCCATCAATGAGTACCTGGGCGACTATGGCACCAGGACAGGGTCAGGGGAGCTTGGTTTTTTTTCCCCACGCCAGTGGGCCATGATCAGGGATGCATGCACTGTCCTGTCACCATTTGAGGAGGCCACGAGGATGGTGAGCAGTGACAATGCATGCATCAGTGACACTGTCCCCCTTGTCCACCTGTTGGAGCACACGCTGCGTGGAATAATGGACAGGGCACTTGAGGCAGAACAGAGGCAGGAAGAGGAGGACTTCCTTAGCTCTCAAGGCCCCCTTTATCTAGACAGTGTTCCTGTGTGCCCGCCGATCACACAGGAAGAGGAGGAGGAGGAGGAGGAGGAGGAGGAAGATTGTGTCAGTATGGAGGTGGAGTCTGGCACTCAGCATCAGCAGCAGTCTTTAAGGGATCAGTCCCAAGAAACACATGGACTTGTACGTGGCTGGGAGGAGGTGGCTGCGGACCATGTCGTCCTTAGTGACCCAGAGGACTCCGGACCGAATGCCTCAGCAAACCTACGCTGCATGGCCTCCCTGATCCTGCAAAGCCTGCGTAAGGATCCTCGTATTCGTGGTATCAAGGAGAAGGACCAATACTGGCTGGCAACCCTCCTTGATCCACGTTACAAGGGTAAGGTTGCGGACCTTATCTTGCCATTGCAGAGGGAGCAGAGGATGAAACATCTTCGGGAGGCCTTGCAGAAAGGTCTGTGCAACGCGTTCCCAGAGACTGGGAGGTTACAAACTCCTGTTTCTGGACAATGTGTTGCTGAGGCTTCGGTCAGTCAAAGAAGGAGCGGTGGAGAAGGTGGCCGTCTGACCGATGCGTTCAGACAATTTTTTGGTCCGCAGCCCCAAGGTATGATCGTTTCCAGCAACCATCGCCAGCGTCTGTTTTACATGGTGCAGGAAAACCTAGGGGCAAGATCAGACTTGGACACCTTTCCCACCGAAAATCCTCTGGGTTACTGGGTCTTGAGGATGGATCACTGGCCAGAGCTTGCACAGTATGCAATTGAGCTACTGGCCTGTCCTGCATCCAGTGTTCTTTCGGAACGCACATTCAGTGCTGCTGGAGGCGTGGTAACCGATCACAGGGTGCGTCTGTCCACCGACTCGGTCGATCGACTGACCTTCATAAAATGAATCAGTCTTGGATCACCACCAGCTACCAAGCACCTGATGCTGATGTAACCGAATAATTTTTTTTGAAATCTCAGATCACTTCAAAGACTGCCTATGCTGATGCTGAGTGACTATCCCTGAGTAATTATCCTCTTCCTCCTCAATCATCACGCTGATAGCTTGTAAGAACATTTTTGGTTCTGGGCGCCACCACCAGTGCCTAAGGCACAATTTTTCAGCCCCTGTTTAACAGGGGCGTGTAATTACAATTTTTGATGCAATACTTTGCAGCAGGGCTCGTTCCTGCATTCCAACTAGAGTGTCTGTGAGGGGTTGCAGTGTTGTGGCACCAGCACCAGTGCCTAAGGCCCAATTTTTCTGCCCCTGTTTAACAGGGGCATGTAATTACAATTTTTGATGCAATACTTTGCAGCAGGGCTCGTTCCTGCGTTCCAACTAGAGTGTCTGTGAGGGGTTGCAGTGTTGTGGCACCAGCACCACCACCACCAAAGGCCCAATTTTTCTGCCCCTGTTCAACAGGGGCATGTAATTACAATTCTTGATCTAATATTTCACAGCAGGGCCCATTTCTGCATCCACCAAGAGCGAGTGAGGACTTACAGTGTTGTGGCACCAGCACCACCACCACCAAAGGCCCAGTTTTTCTGCCCCTGTTCAACAGGGGCATGTAATTACAATTCTTGATCTAATATTTCACAGCAGGGCCCTGTGAGGGCTTACGTTGTTGTGGCCGCAACAACACCTAAGGCCCAAATTTCTGCTGAGTATATAGGGCAGGCCCCTACTTTCAAACATCTAACTTACAAACGACTCCTACTTGCAAACGGAAGGAGACAACAGGAAGTGAAATGAAATCTACCCCTAGGAAGGGAAATTCTCTCCTGTAAGAGTTAATATGGGAAAAACATTTCTCCTTTCCACTGATGCTTTCCAATCCTTGTTCCACAAAAAACCCCAAATTTTCAAAAAACATTTGTCATTGGAACAAAAAGTGAGGTGAAATCTTCTAAAGAGGAGGAAAGACAGCAAAACAAATGTCACAGGGGTGATAACCCTTCCCTATGTTTTCCAAAAAGCTTAAAAAAGATTTTTTGGCTGGAGCTAGACACGTTAAAAATGTACCCGTTCAAAATGACAAACAGATTCTACTTAACAACAAACCTACAGTCCCTGTCTTGTTTGCACCGCCTGTATACTGCTGTTCAGAGTATATAGGGCCTGGTGGCCCCACACCTTTTCTTATTTTAATTTGGGTGCGGGGTTCCCCTTAATATCCATACAAGACACAAAGGGCCTGGTAATGGACTGGGGGGTACCCATGCTGTTTGTCTCACTGATTTTCATCCATATTGCCAGGACCCGACATTACATTAAACCCGCAAGCAGTTTTAAATGAGATTTTTTCCTTTAAAAATTACATTTGGTGCAGGGACTGTTCTAAACACGGGAAACACGCGCCACTTTACAGGCATACTATAGACACCCCACAGGTATGATATTTAAAGGAAAATTTCACTTTTTTTTTTTTTTTTACTTTAAGCATCATTAAAATCACTGCTCCCGAAAAAACGGCCGTTTTTAAAAGTTTTTTTTGCATTGATACATGTCCCCTGGGGTAGGACCCGGGTCCCCAAACCCTTTTTAGGACAATACCATGCAAATTAGCCTTTAAAATGAGCACTTTTGATTTCAAACGTTAGAGTCCCATAGACGTCAATGGGGTTCTAACGTTCGTGCAAATTTTTGGCCCGTTCGCAGGTTCTGGTGCGAACCGAACCGGGGGGGGTGTTCGGCTCATCCCTAATGACCAATCTAATTTCTTGAAGCCCTAAAATGCTGGGACAGTACAAATACCCCCCCCCCCCCCAAATGTCCCCTATTTGGAAAGTGGACAGTCTGAGGTATTTAGTGAAAGGTATGGTGAGTTTTTTTAAAGTTGTACATTTCTATCACAATTTTTTGAAAAATTAATTTTTCTTTTTATAAAAAAAAGTTGTCCTTTGGACACAGCGGTTGCAGGAGTGGCGCACTGTGCGCCCCAGTGGGCACGCAAGTGTGCATGTGCTAAGTGGCTTACAGTTACGCCACTTAGTCTGTAACTGCCGCCTGCTCACAGTATATGTCAGTGGCAGCCGCTCTATAAGGGGCACCGCCCCCTGATCTACATGCCGGGATGCCGGACTATGGATGCCAATGATGGGGGTGTATTTTTTCGAATCATGTGGTTAGAGCCTGAGGCTCTAATAGGCTTCAAAACAGGGTGGGCTCGGGAGGCAGAGCACTGCGCTCCGATCCCACCCAGTTGTGTGACGCTAGCGAAAGAATATCCGCTATTCTTCCTCATTCTCCTCCCAACCAATCAGATCGCCCCATTGGCCCCTGGCCAATTGTCTCTCAGGGCACACTTCTTGTTTCCAATTGGCCAGAAGGAGAATGTCTGTGTGCTCGCCAGAGCAGACCCCAACTCTTCCTTCTCCCTGCCTCCATGCCTCCACAAGTTAAGGCAGCCTCCGGGGTGACCTCTGCTGTTTGTCTACTGTGGAAGGGTGGGGTGTGATCGCCGCCTGTCTCCCACGTGGGGGGAGGTAGGTGGGGGGGGTGATCACCTGTGTCTCCATGGGGGGGTAGGAGAAGGGTTAATGTGGCCTCCTGTTTCTGCCGTGGGGGGTAGGTGGGGGGTGATCGCTGCTGCCTGTGTCTCCCGCTGAGGGGTAGTGTTGGGTTGTGCCGCCCCTTAAAAAATAATAATGTGTAATTGGGCAGAATTGGTTGTAATCTATAGGTTTGTCCTCATATTACATAGTTATGGTAAACTTAAATTAGAATGCACAGGGATTGTACAACCAGATTAGAGTGGGTATCACCACCATTACTTAATCAGGGTTCCATGGAACCCTAGGGTTCCTCCAGTGGTGGTTATTAGGAGTTCCTTGAGCAGTGATGAATTGATCTCCTGTCTGATTTTGCCCACTAAAGGAGTAGTTGATGCTTGGGACAAACATAGATCTATACGCAGACAAAAAAGTTGAAAAAAAAAGGGATGGACTCAATGGATCACTTGGTCTGTTTTCTGCCAACACTCTGGTTTGTTTCCTTGTTATTTTTATGTTTGCCCCAGTGTCTTCAAACAATCTTGTAGACTATCGAAGGAAGGTCATAATTCACTAGACCCTTTAGAACAGCCTTTTTTAACTGGAGTGCCTTGAGGTTTCTTCAGGGGTGCCTTGGCAAAATGCCTAAAAATTTATCAAAATTTGTATACAAGCCAGCAGGTGGATCAAGCCTGCCTTTTAGTTACACAAAGCCACAGGTTTTCATTGTGCAACATTACAACTTTCTAGACACTGGCATCCTAACAACTAATGATGTCATCAGTTGATAAGGAGGATATCTGTTTGCTCCACAGCATCCTTTTTTGACCCTCCTGTGCCCCTCTCCCTCAGCACTGGGGTGACATTAGCTGACTGATGGAGAGAAATTGAGGGAAAGGGGAAACATTGGAATACTAGTCAGTACCAGTGTGCAAAAGTGTATTCACTTCTAATGTTGGGTGTCCTGTGTGTGGATGTTGCTACATTATGTAAAGCTTTTAGAATAGTTTTTTACATTTTAGAATGGGGTGCCTTGAGGCTGTCCATAATTTTAAAGGGTGCCTTGAGATTGCCCATAATTTTAAAGGTCGCCTTACCCGAAAAAAGGTTGAGAAACACTGCTTTAGAATCCCTTCCCTGTGTCTAAGCTCAGAAATAAAGCACTTATTATCCAATGTAGCCACAAAAGAGAATACCAACAAAAAAAATGTAAGCACAAATGTTTTTCGGTTTCCACGCAGACATTTTTATAAATACAAAGATTTTTTCAGAAGTTTAGCAGCAGTAAGAAGGGTCGCTGGTTCGAATCCCGACCACGACACTACCTGCCTGGAGTTTGCATGTTCTCCCTGTGTCTGCGTGGGTTTCCTCTGGGTACTCCGGTTTCCTCCCACACTCCAAAGACATGCTGGTAGGTTAATTGGATCCTGTCTAAATTGGCCCTAGTATGTATGAATGTGAGTTAGGGACCTTAGATTGTAAGCTCCTTGAGGGTAGGGACTGATGTGAATGTATAATGTATATGTAAAGTGCTGCGTAAATTGACGGCGCTATATAAGTACCTGAAATAAATAATAAAATAAATAAATAAAAGATCCATAACATCATAAGTCACCACTCACCAGCAGATGTTTCTCCAAACTCTGCATGCACTTTCAGTAGCATCCATTTGCTAAGTGGATGATAGCTTCCTGCTGCCACCTGCAGGGGCTAATGCCGTGTACACACGGGTGGACTTTTCGGCATCAAAGATCCGATGGTCTTTCCGATGGACTTTCGACGGACTTTCGAACGAATGGACTTGCGTATGCAGGATCACACCAAAGTCCGACGGATTTGTACGTGATGACGTACGACCAGACTAAAATAAGGAAGTTAATAGCCAGTAGCCAATAGTTGCCCTCGGTTTTGTCTGTCGGACTAGCACACAGACGAGCGGATTTTTTGACCGAAAACGTCCGCTGCAGGTCTGATGAAGCCCACATACGGTCGGATTGTCTGACGGATTCGTCTCGTCGGACCAGTCTGGTCGAAAAAGTCCGCCCGTGTGTACACGGCATAAGAGTAATATTTGTGTATTCCTAATAATTTGTGAAAGCAATTTAATGGATAAGTTCACCTTTTAGTAAAAAAAAACAAATGCACATATTTTTGCAGGAAAAAAATGTGGATGTAAACCCGATTCTTGAAATTTGAGCTGGGCACATATGTCTGCAGTGTTTTCTTATCTCTCTTCAAAGCACTATGTCCCATAACTTTCTCCTGCCCAGTTCCTCTGTTATCAGCCGGATAACTTCTGACAAGCTCTCTGAGACGGCAGCCTGAAGTGTGTGTCGGGGGAGGTTGCTTTTAATTAGCAGTCAGTTTGCTGTCTCAGCGCAGAGCTCTGCATATTCCTTTCTTCCTTTTCCAATGTGGAATGGGGGGGTGTGCCTTTCCTCCAATCAGTTGTCTTGGCTGTATGCCAATAATCCACTCCCAGTGACCAGGAAGATAAAATATGTAACACGAAGAGCGCTTTCTTTTTTGTTTAAAAACTGTTTTTATTATAGAAAAAAAGGCTCGATACATTGAGGTATACATAAGTTTGGGGAATGGAGTACATTTGTACAATCCGGTTTCATCCATGAAGAGGCAGTACATTGACAGACATATTCATCAGATATGTAGAAAAATTACATCAATAGAGTATTTGCCCTGATGTCCTATCTAGCATTGATGAAGAATAGTTAAATAACATTAATAAAAAACATTATTCCAGTACAGATAATTCCCATGGTGTCCATTTTTTCTTGTTTTCTTGTAAATATGCATGGTGTCAAACAGTGTGTGATGAATGCGTTCTAATAATTTAATATTTAGCATACAGTTCAGAATTTGAGACCAGGGGATAGTAGAAGAGCGCCAGTTGAAAGCTATTGCCCAATTTATAGAACTGAACAAGGTATGTATTCTAGAGCTAGCTATGGGTATATCTGGTATGGGGAAAAATAGGAGGCATATCTATGGGGTTAAAGATATTTTTCTTCCTATAATTTGTTCTATTTTGAGATTCGCTTTCTGCCATATGTTTTTAAGGTGTGTACAGTCCCAAAAGGTGTGTAATAATGAACCTTGTGTGGGGAATCCCCTGAAACATAAGGGGGATGTTGCTGGGTAGAATTAATTAATTTTATCAGGGGTAAGGTACCACCTGACGAAGAGCGTTTTCTAAAGGATATATACAGCAGATATACATGTAAAACTTATGTAGGGAGATTTGTTTCATCTCGGTGTATCATCTGAGGCTGTTCACTTCACTGGGTATATGTGAGCATACCTCCCAACTTTTTGAGATGGGAATGAGGGACACCTATCAGCAAAAGTATGCAGGCATAGGATACACCCCTGGCCACGCCCCCTTAAAGAAGTATTGTGCAAAAAAACAAGATTGGTTAAACCCACAAAATACTTTTTTTACCGCTCCTATTCCTTTATATTGGCTTTTGGAATTTACAAAAGCAACAATTCAGAAATCAGATGAAAGGTTTAGTGCTGGAAAACACTTTTAAAAGATAAAAAGTGCATTTTATATATATCTATATAGATCAGACCAAAATGAGGGACAAATGAGGAGGAATGAGGGACAGAGGGACATTGCTCCAAATCAGGGACATTCCCTCGAAATCAGGGACAGTTGGGAGCTATGTGTGAGGATTTACATCCACTATAAGGAGCATGGAAAGCATTGCACCCATGATCAGTGGATTAGAGGTGCAATGCCAAACTTCTGCAGACAAGCTCTGCAGCTTTCAGCCCCCACCTCAGCCCCTACCTCCATGCGGGCTGACTGTTTACAAGCTACAGGGCTTGTAAATGAACTACAAGGGTGCTCATGAGCGAGCTCACAGTCTATTCAGAGCTACAAGCCGGTCAGCTGCAATGGCTGAGGGTAGTTGTAGTTCAAGTCATTCACAGGAAACTGTGAATGAATGATGCTGCAGTGTGGGGAGCCCCACATGGCTGCATTATTTTCAAATAGTGAGGCGTGGGGAGAAGATCCCCCGTTTGCTGTCACAGGGAGGGTGGGGGGCTGCAGATGTTGTTACATGTTTCACCCTAAATATGGGTAGAGCATGTACCATGTCCCAAAAGGTGAACTTGCCCTTTAACTGAAAATTGTGAGATTGCTTACAGTGGGCAGCAGCAAAGTTCACAAAGCCAGCTTCATAAAGACCTGATTTGATGAGTTTGATGTGGAGGAACACGAGTAGCCTACACAGAGTCCTGACCTCAATCCTACTGAACACCTTGGCACCTTGGCAGGGAATTGGAACATTGTGAGTCAGGTCTAGATATGTGTGATTCATTTCATTACGAATCAAAATTCAGATGACATTTTCGTTATTCGGAGATTTGGATGTATAGCATCTGAATCACAATATTGTGTCAAAAGAATATATTTTGTGCTAACTATATAAAGATCCAAAAAGGTGCAGCTGCTCGTGTAAGTCAAAAATACAAAAAAACCCCAAAAGAATAATGGAAAATTACAAGCGCGCCACCAATGAATATATATCGTGATACAATGTATACAACAGCTTTATCCACGTGATTTACCACTATTTTTGTGAAAAAATAAATGAAAAAATAAATAAAAAATTGTGATACATTGTTGTACCTAGTGTTTATATATCACAAATAAAGAGCAACTAAGTTACTCTATATACTAGTAACCTAATACCAACATATTTAAATGAAATCCTTTTCAGAATTGTGAAACAATTATGTGCCTTTTAGAACTGGTGTTATTGTGAAAAAAGAAATTAAGTTGATCTATGTGCTCAGCACGTTTCCCCTCCGTTCCCAGTAGAAGCCTGTTGAGGGGAAACGTGTGTCGGATGGAGCAAGTGGCTGTAATGCCATCACGTTTTATTCATTTTTTCCCCATGCAATAAGAAGGCTCAACGTGCTGAGCACATAGATCAACTTAATTTCTTTTTTTTTTATATATAAACACTAGGTACAACAATGTATCACAATTTTTTATTTATTTTTTCATTTATTTTTTCACAAAAATAGTGGTAAATCACGTGGATAAAGCTATTGTATACATTGTATCACGATATATATTCATTGGTGGCGCGCTTGTAATTTTCCATTATTTTATCTGAATCATAATAGTAAAGAATTTCAACAAATCCTAAGTAAATTATAATGAAAACAACAAATTCATCAGATCTGAGCTATGCGTACTTAATGTTATAAGGTTAAGTGTGTGTTTTATGTCTTGTACATGGTTATGTACACTTGTTGGCCGGAGAATGCCCCAAGGCTATGTTTTGTATCTCAACGTATAATTTTCCAATAAAGAGAATTTGCAAAAAAAACAACCAATTCATTTGTATTCATTCATTTCATTTGGGTGACATGATGCAATAATAGTTTCTAAATAGTGCAGCGCTGTGTCTCATTAAAGGGGGGTTCCGGCCGCAATATTTTTTTTTTTAAAAGTCAGCAGCTACAAACATTGTAGCTGCTGACTTTTAATAAGGACACTTACCTGTCCAGCGAGCCCGCAATGTCGGCCCCCCAAGGATTGGCCGCCGGCGCCTCCATCTTAACGAAGGGAAACAGGCAGTGGAGCCTTGCAGCTTCCCTGCCCGTTTCCTACTGCGCATGCGCGAGTCACGCGGCGCTTTGTGAATGGCACAGTGGTTTTCTGGGACACACACAGTTCCCAGAAGGCAACGGGGCCGCTCGCCGAAGAGGAGGAAGCGCCGCGGAATAGGAAGAGGCAGATTAGGAAGACTGCCTAGCAACAAGGGTTTCAGGTAAGTTAATTTTTTTTTTTTTTTTCAAATTTTTTTTTTATAGATTTAGGACAGATTGAGTGTAGAGTGAGAGTGTAGGTGTGAGGTGTTTAGGAGAGGAAGGGGTGTTTGTGAGGATATATAAATAATCTTGTTTTTTTTTGTTTTGTTTTTTCTTATGGGCGAGGTTAAATTTTGTTCTTTCAAAGCAAGAGGCCTTAACTCTCCTATTAAAAGAAATCAAATTTTAAATTCACTTAACAAACAAAAAATAGATGTTATTTTGTTTCAAGAGACACATTTTCGTTCAGATCATATTCCGAAACTAAACAACAGGAACTATACCACCTGGAGCCACGATACAGTCTCCTATTCTAAATCAAGAGGGGTATCTATAGCATTTTACAGGAACATACCCCATCAAATATTGCAAAGCTATAGGGGCAAAGATGGCAGATCTTTGGTCTTGAAAGTAGCGATATATGGAAAAACATTTACAATTATTAACTTATATCTACCAAATTACGATCAAATTAGGAATGGGAAGAGGGCCTTAATGAGTAAAATTGAGAAAGCGGAAGGCACATTGATCATGGGAGGGGACTTTAATTTTATTATGGATACAAAATTTGATACAACCAACACCCATGTTCATAGAAATAAAAGTCAATTAGCGGAATTTAAAGAGCTGCTGGCGAAGTATCAACTAGTGGATATATGGAGGGCTCAGCATCAAATGGAAAAGAATTACTCATATTATTCAAACATACATGACTCATATCATAGAATAGACTATTTCTTTATTAATAACTCTGGAATGATGATGACCCCATCATCATATATAGGGGGATTTCTATGGTCAGATCATGCCCCGCTATACTTGGAAATTAAAGTAATAGACTATGTAAAAACAAAAGGGAATTGGAGATTGAATGATAACTTGATTAAAGATAAAGAATGTGTAGAGGACTTACGTGAAACAATACGGGAATTCTTGATAATCCATGAAAACGATGAAACATCAATTCCCATGCAATGGGAAACATTAAAGTGCGTACTACGAGGGATGTTCATCAAGCATGGCTCAAGATTTAAAAAAAAAAGAGAACAAAAAAAATCTCAATTGATAAAGGAAATTGAGAAGTTGGATAAAAAACATAAACAGAGCTTAAACTTGCTAGATAAAATAAAATTAAAAAGCAAAAGAATGGAGTTACAAACCGTGCTTGATGAGGAATCCCTAAGGTTAAGGGATAAAAATAGAGCACAGTGGTATCAGTATGGAAACAAGACTGGGAAAATATTGGCTAAAACAAAAGATCAACAGCCCTCAACTTCCATAGTAAAAATATTAAAAACGGATGGGGATTTGACATACGATCCAAAAGAAATATTAAAAGAGTTTCATACATACTATTCTAATCTGTATAATATTAAAACACACCAAGGAATTAAGGAAAGGGAAAAGAAGAGGGAGGAGATTAAAAAACACATTGAAGAGACAGCTTTGCCTAGGTTCCCTAAAAAAACAATTGAGGGCTTGGAAAAAGACATCTTAATAGAAGAGATTCAGCAAGCCATTACAGAACTGGTCCCAGGAAAAAGTCCAGGACCTGACGGATATACCACTAGATTTTATAAGACATTCCAGGATATAATTACTCCCATTCTCAAGATAACATATAACTCCATATCTAACACGCAAAGTTTTGTACCACAAGGCACAGAAGCTCATATCACCTTAATTCCAAAGCCAGAGAAAGGCCATACACTATGTAAAAATTATCGACCAATTTCCTTAACTAATATTGATATAAGGTTATACTCTAAAAGTATCTTGAATAGATTAACACAAATTTTACCTAATCATATACAGTTAGATCAGACAGGATTTATGAAAGGGAGAGAGACTAAAGATAATATTATAAAAACTTGTACATTGGTGGAATATGCCCAAAGAGCCGCCATCCAAACATGTCTTTTGGCGGTTGATGCAGAAAAGGCATTTGATAGGGTAGGATGGCAGTTCTTGGAAGAAACATTAATACAGATAGGTATGGGCCCAAAAATGCTTAGTAGGATTGTCGCATTGTATTCCAACTCAAGAGCTAAAGTGAAAATAAATGGAATACTATCAGAAGACATAAGAATATCAAACGGTACCCGTCAGGGATGCCCCCTTTCCCCTTTGTTATTTGTATTGATAATGGAACATCTAATCACGGCAATAAGAAATAATAGAGATATTAAAGGGATAAAGGTGAAGGATAAAGATTATAAGACCGCTGCATATGCAGACGACCTGTTAATATATATAACTAATCCTATTACAACAATTCCAAATTTAATGAAATAATTCAAAAGATTTGGGGAATTAAGTCACTTCAAAGTTAATTATGATAAATCAGAAATGTTGAATATATCATTAACCAAAAACATACTCACTTTTGCAAAAAGATTTCCCATTTAAATGGAAACAAAATCAATCAAATATTTAGGAGTCTTTATATCAAGGGATCTGAAACAACTGCAGGAACTGAATTACGATGAGACAATCCGAAAAGCTATTAAACTATTACAGAAATATGATAAGTTAACATATTCACGGATGGGAAGAATCAACATAATAAAAATGGATATGTTACCAAAATTATTATATATTTTTCAAACAATACTATTAGATCCTCCTAAAAAATTGATGACGGATTTAAGAAGGGCTGTGGTAGACTTTATTTGGGCCCATAAAACTCTTAGGATAAAAAGAGAAAATCTAACTAGAAAAAAGAGAAATGGAGGACTAGCACTACCAGACTTTGTAAAATATTTACAGGCAGCATCACTGACCAGCATTATAGACTGGTACCATAATAAAGAAACAAAACAATGGGTTAGTTTAGAAGAAGAAATAATAGGATCTCAATTAAAAGTTCTCCCATGAATTAAACCCCATTTAAGACAAAAAAAAATGAATTAACAATTTTTGTAAGCGCTACACTTAAAATATGGGATACAATAATAAAAAGGGGGAAACTCTCTACAATGATGGGACCTATGACACCTTTGTTCTCCAATCCTGAATTTCCCCCAGCTATGGAGGTTAAAAATGATCTAAAAATGGAATAAAACCGAACATGTAAGAATGTTACAGGTCCTTACGAATGGGAAGCTACCTGAGCTGCGGGATATGGGATTGGAGAATAAAAACAAATGGTTGCAATACCAACAATTAAGGACATTTATAGAGGCAAAAATACCTAAGATAAATAGATCTTTAACTAAATTTGAAAAAATACTAGTTGAAGAACAAGGTCTAACTAAAAAATTATCGAAAATATATAATGAGCTACTCCCCTCCGGCCCCCTTAGAGAGATAACTGGAATAAGGAGATGGGAAGCAGAAATGGGTAAACCCTTATTAGAGGAAAAAAATTTTGAAATTATACATAAAACAACTATAGCAAATAGATATCAAGAGAGAAATTATAAGATCGCAAAGAGATGGTATAGATGCCCAGTAACCTTGAATCTAATTAATAAAGGAAATACAGAATTGTGTTGGAGATGCAAGATAGAAAGAGGGACGATGGACCATATATGGTACGGCTGTCAAGGGGTGAGAGGATTCTGGAAAAAGATTTTCGGGGTCTATCATAAAGTGTCAGGGGTAGAAGTGATCCCAAGCATGGAAATCTCGTTATTTTCTCTGACATCAAAATTAATAAAAACAATCAAGACAGATATCCTCCACCACATGACATCCACAGCTAGAACACTAATAGCAAGAAACTGGAAAGAGACACGGTGTCCAACAATAGCGGAATGGATATGTGAAATGAACGAAATTCAGTATATGGAAAAACAGATAAGAGATGAAGGATACATAATACATCAAATGCCAGAAATATGGCAAAAATAGGATGAGTTTTGGTTATCAAAAGAAATGCTAGAATTTGTATAAATGGAAAGAACAGCTTTTTTTTTAATTTTTTTTTGGAGTGTGTTGTAAGTGGTAGGTATGAATTAGATGAATGAATACAGGGCAAGAGGTAAGAATAGGTATATAGTAATAAAAAAAAGGGGGTAATGATTAAGCTTATTTATTAATCTATGGTTGTGTATATGAAAATATCATTATATGTATATCTGAGAGTGATATGTGGTATAGTTGTTGATGTATAGTTTTTATTCCTTAAAAAAAAATAGAGAAAATCTAATAAAGAGAAATTTGAAACAATTTTTTTTTTTTTTAAGATTGTTGATGCAATTTTTTATTTTAGGGTGGCCCTCCACTTTAAATCATGTGCATACAATATTTAATTGTGATACATTTCATAAACAAAAATTCAAAATGTAGAAAAAATTTGAAAAAATAAAATAAATAAAACAGTTTATCTGTGTCAATGATTCCAAAGCAATCACGGCTGTGCGTGATCGTCCTCAAAAGGACCAATATTCAGTGCACACCTCCACCAGCTAAAGTGCCTGCTCACCTCAAGGATAAGTATAAAACTCATAAACAGATCACTCCTCGTGTCCACCTCAGTCAATCCCCTTTACTTTCCAATGGTAATCAATTCTACAGTCCCCAGACTGCACCTCTGTGTGGGTAATCAGCATTTAAATTGCTGATAGACAATACCGTCTTTCACTCGCTCATTAGTGCTCAATTCCGCTTTTAAAGATAAAACGTTTAAAACAGCATGCATCAAATCATCAGCTCATTCACTGCAGATCCAGACTCGCGATGCTTCGCCTGACATCACAGATTCGGGTCCTCCCCTCTAAATGCTTGTCGGCCACTCATTGGCCTGATCTACTGATAAAGGTCAATGAGAGGCCGGCGAGCGTTTAAAGGGGAGGAGCCGAATCATAAGGCCGAATCATAAGGCTGTTTTAGATCCACTTATAACTTAAAGTGACACTAAAGGTTTGATTTAAAAAATAAATAAAATAACAAACATGTCATACTTACCTCCACTGTGCAGCTCGTTTTGCACAGAGTGACCCCGGACTCTGACATCAACAATGCATTTTCATCCACACAACTGCCGCTCACTGGATATTTTTTCGGACCATTCTCTGTAAACCCGAGAGATGGTTGTGCACGAATATCCCAGTAGATCAGTTTTTGAAATACTCAGACCAGCCCGTCTGGCACCAACAACCATGCCACGTTCAAAGTCACTTAAATCCGCTTTCTTCCCCATTCTGATGCTCAGTTTGAACTTCAGCAAGTCTTCTTCACCAAGTCTAGATGCCCAAAGGCATTGAGTGGCTGCCATGTGATTGGCTGATTAGCAATTTGTGTTACCAAGCAATTGAACAGTGTGTATAAATAATAAGAATGGCACTAGTTCATGAAAATTCATATAAAATAAATAAATATAAAAATATATAAAGTGTCAGAGTGCATTGATCCATAAAGAAACTTGAATGATATGTGCAAACTGTCCATAAACAGGTGATTTTGTGAAGAAGATCTATTTGATGAACAAGTCCATCTTCCAACACCAAAACTGCTGTGAATCCACCAACAGCTGAAGAAACTGCTTACCAGCTCCTCTGGACCCCTTATTATGGGGGTCAGATACTGCCTGTGGCTTATCACCCAGCCTGGGCCTTTCTCCTTGACTCATGGCTGTTCCACGCTTCCAGTATCACTCAGTAAGTGAACAATGGGATATGGCACAAAAAGAGACCAAGAAGGCATCATCAGGCCTTTTTTCCACCGAACGCAGCTGCCGGGAGGAAAGGCTTCTAGGAGAGTTTGCAGAATGTCCAATGTTTTTTTTCTTAATAAATAAACAGGTGTACCTAATAAGGTGGCAGATGAGTGTGTGTATGTGTGTGTGTATGTATATATGTATATACATATTAGCTCCTGCTAATTCTGAACCCATATACCAATAAAACCTGCAGGCCACTGGGTCGTGTCCCCCCACATAAGTCACACTCCCATATAGCCTCTCTCACCCTTCTGCTTCTCCTAACTTCTGGAGATATTTCCCCAAATCCTGGACTGCCATCATTTACCTTTGGCCAACATACCCAGCACCCCCATCCTCTGATAGCAGCCGCAATCCACACAATCTCATCTCTATTGCTTTTAAGCCTAGAACCAGCCTCCCCTTCTCCTGTGCCCTTTGGAATGCCCGCTCTGTTTGTAACAAACTCACCACCATCCATGACCTATTTATCACAAACTCCCTGAACCTACTTGCAATTACTGAGACCTAGATTCAAGAATCTGACCTTCCTTCTCCTGCTTCTCTCTCCTATGGTGGCCTCCTGTGGACTTACTCTCCCAGGCCTAGTGGACGAAAAGGTGGTGGTGTTGGAATCCTCCTATCCCCTCAAAGCAGTAGCGTAACTAGAAGCCTCAGGGCTCCGGTGCAAGAAATCATGAAGCCCCCCCCCCGAAAAGCATGATTTTGATACTATATTTGGAGGGGGGTGGTGATGGTACTGGAGGGGGGTGGTACTGGAGGCTGGTTGGTACTGGAGGGGGGTGGTGGTGGTACTGGAGGGGGGTGGTACTGGAGGGGGGTGGTGGTGGTACTGGAGGGGGGGTGGTACTGGAGGGGGGGTGGTGGTGGTACTGGAGGGGGGTGGTGGTGATACTGGAGGGGGGTGGTGGTGGTACTGGAGGGGGTAGTGGTACTGGAGGGGGGTTTTACTGGAGGGGGGTGGTGGTGTTACTGGAGGGGTGGTGGTGGTGGTATTGTAGGGGGGTGGTGGTGGTATTGGAGGGGGGGTGGTGGTGGTATTGGAGGGGGTGGTACTGGAGGGGGGTGGTACTGGAGGGGGGGTGGTACTGGAGGGGGGTGGTGGTGGTACTGGAGGGGGGTGGTGGTACTGGAGGGTGGTGGTACTGGAGGGGGGGTGGTGGTGCTACTGGAGGGGGGTTGTGCTGGTACTGGATGGGTGGTTGTGGTACTGGAGGGGGGGTGGTGGTGGTACTGGAGGGGTGGTGGTGGTGGTACTGGAGGGGTGGTGGTGGTACTGGAGGGGGGTGGTGGTGGTACTAGAGGGGGGGTGGTACTGGAGGGGGTGGTACTGGAGGGGGGTGGTGGTGGTACTGGAGGGGGGTGGTACTGGGGAGGGTGGTACTGGAGGGGGGTGGTGGTGGTACTGGAGGGGGACCTCTTACTGACCACCACCACTGATCTCATCCCTATCCCCCCACCCCCCATCACCTCTATTGTAGAGGTGATGGGGGGTGGGGGGATAGGGATGAGATCAGTGGTGGTGGTGGGGGGATGGGATCAGTAAGAGGCAGAGCCGCAGAGGTGGTGGAGGTTGGGATCGATTGCAGTGCAAAATGGTGTCCGCCCCGCCTCCCTTACAGTCTCTCTGTTTCTGGATAGCGCTTCTCTCTCACTGTCTCTCCCCTCGGCGTAGCAGGTGAAAACCCCCTCCCCACGGCATGAACCCGACAGTGAGACTGACACACACCCCAGACAGTCAGGTGGGCCCCTCACGCGGCGGGCGGGCGGGCGGCCGGTGGGCCCCCTGAAGTGGCAGAGAACTACAGGGCCCAGTCGCACCTGCGACCCTTATAATTTTGCCACTGCCTCAAAGCACTTTTCAGGTTCTTCACCCACCCCCTCTCTGTCCCTCTCTTCATTTGAAGCTCATTGTATTTGTCTATTTTCTCCAGTTTCATTGAGAATTGCTGTGATCTATCGCCCCCCTGGACCGGTATAAAACTTCCTTGACGCCTTCTCTGCCTGGCTACCCTACTTTCTCTCCTCTGAAATTCCAACAATCATTCTTGGTGACTTCAACATCCCTGTTAATCTTAACACTCCCGCTACTTCTAAGCTGCTGAACCTAACCTCCTCTTTTGACCTAAAACAATGGACAAGCGCTTCTACTCGCTCTGTTGGCAACTGCCTTGACCTCATATTCTCCTACCTATGCATTCCGCACACCCTCTCCAATATTCTTTTTCCTCTCTCTGATCACCACCTTATTAGCTTCACTCTCTCCTTGACTTCCTCCTCCTTGCCTTCCAACTACCAAACTATTACCCGTAGAAACCTTCGCCAACTTAACCCTTTTCTTCTTTTTTTTGCTACAGATTGTCTCTATGACAAAATCTCATCCTTGTCCTGCCCCAACTTGGCCACTTCTGTCTACAACAGTTCACTGTCATTCACCCTGGATACCTTCGCCCCCCTCACTACACACAGAATCAGGCGCCGACCGCTACAACCCTGGCAGACAGACAATACCAGAAGCCTCAAAAAACGTAGCCGCGCTCTTGAGCATCTGTGGCGTAAAACAAAGTCACAGCAAGATTTCAGCCAAAATAAATCTGCCCTCCAAAAATACCATTCCTGCCTGCACACTGCCAAACAGACCTACTTTATCACTCTCATTAACACCCTCTCATGCAGTCCCCATCAACTCTTTTCTACCTTTACCACTCTACTTCGTCCTCCATTACCCCCACCCACTAACTTACTCACTACCCAGGAGATTGCTAATCACTTCAAAAATAAGATTGAGACAATTCATCTCGAGATCTCCGCTCTACAGATATCTCCCTCACTTTACACTCCTTGTCCTCCTGCACAATCAATACTTCCCTCTTTTAACCCAGCTACTATAGAGGAAGTCACTAAACTTTTTTCTAATGCCCACCTAACTTCCTGCCCCCTGGATCCTGTTCCTTCTCAAATACTATGGTCACCATCTGACTCAATCCTACACTCCTTAACTCATATCTTCAACTTCTCACTCTCTACTGACATCTTCCCCATCCCTCTAAAACATGCGCTAGTCACTCCCATACCAAAAAAGGCCTCAGACCCCACCAATCTTAACAACCTAAGACCCATCTTTTTACTCCCTTTTGCCTCCAAACTCCTTGAACGTTTAGTCTACCAATGACTGAGCGACCACCTCATTGAGAATAACCTTCGGTCTGGATTTCGCCCACAGCACTCCACAGAAACTGCCCTCCTAAAACTCACAAACGACTTACTAACAGCGAAAACCAACGGTCATTATCCCATACTCTTACTCTTGGACCTTTCTGCTGCCTTTGATACAGTTGACCACCCCCTCCTCCTCAAAAAACTAAATTTGCTTGGTCTCCATGGCTGCACTCCGTTGGTTCGAATCTTACCTATCTCATCGCACCTTTAGTGTCACTTACAACTCCACTTCCTCTTCTCCAACTCCTCTTACCGTTGGGGTCCCCCAAGGTTCTGTCCTTGGACCTCTACTATTCTCGATCTACACGTCCTCCCTGGGTCAGCTGATAGCCTCCCATGGCTTTCACTACCAGTTATATGCTGATGACACCCAAATCTATCTCTCTGCCCCTCAGCTCACCCCATCAATCTCCTCATGCATCACTGATCTACTAACAAACATATCAGCCTGGATGTCAAACCACTTCCTCAAACTGAATCTATCTAAAACTAAGATCTTAATATTTCCTCCCTCAAATGCCCCCTCCTCTGACTTCTCTGTCAAGATCAATGGCACATCTATCAGTCCGTCCCCACATGCCAGGGTGCTAGGGGTAACCTTAGACTCTGAACTGTCCTTTCAGGCCCATATACAATCATGTCCAAATCATGCCGCCATAGCCTCTGCAACATTTCCAGAATACACCCCTTTTTAACTAATGATACCACCAAGCTTCTAGTTCACTCCCTGGTCATCTCTCGTCTCGACTACTGCAACTCCCTCCTCATTGGATTACCCTTACATAGACTATCCCCCCTTCAGTCCATAATGAATGCCGCTGCGCCCCTCTCTGCCAATCCCTCCACTGGCTTCCACTCACCCAATGAATAAAATTCAAAGTACTAACAATAATTTACAAAGCCATCCATAACTCTGCCCCCAGCTACATCACTAACCTAGTCCCAAAATACCAACCAAGCCACTCTCTTTGGTCCTCCCAAGACCTCCTGCTCTCTAGCTCCCTTGTCACCTCCTCCCATGCTCGCCTCCAGGATTTCTCCAGAGCTTCTCCCATCCTTTGGAACTCCCTACCCCAATCTGTCCGACTGTCCCCTAATCTATCCATCTTTAGGTGATCCCTTCTCTATAAAGAAGCCTATCCTGCTTCTAACTAACACTGTTTTACTTCCTCCATCAGCTCACCCCCCCCCACAGCTATTACCTTTTGTATCAATTAACCCTTCCTTTTTAGATTGTAAGCTCTAACGAGCAGCGCCCTCTGATTCCTCTTGTACCAAATTGTAATGTAACTGTAATGTCTGCCCTCATGTTGTAAAGCGCTGCGCAAACTGACTGCTGGCACTATATAAAACCTGTATAATAATAAAAATAATAATTATATATATATATATATATATAATTATTTCATTGTTTTTCCTTTTTGGGCTGCCTTTACTGTAGAAGATGAAGCTGTACAATTCACCTCCTTCTATTGGGTGGCTCCACTGCCTTACAGGGTCTTCCTAGAGCCACCCCAACACGTGTGCTCCTGGCCAGGACTCCCACTCACAGGCACACACAGGTGGCACAAGGAGGCTGCCCAGGATCAGGACAGCAACTACACCTGCAAGCTGTAGGCTGACAGCTGTTCCTATATCCTCCTCCTGGTTCACTACAATGGGTGAGCAAAAGATCATGGGACATATACTTTCAGGGTCAGGTGGTATTTCTACATGCTCCCTGGACATATGTTTGGGGACACACTGCAAGAGAGACACTGGGGTGGTCAAAACCCTTATGCCGCGTACACACGGTCGGACTTTTTGACCGGACTGGTCCAGCGGACACCGCCGATCATGTGTGGGCTTCACCGGACCTTCAGCGGACTTTTCCATTCGCAAATCTGACGGACTTTAGATTTGGAACATGCTTCAAATCTTTACGTCGTAACTCTGCCGGACCCAGAAATCCGCTCGTCTGTATGCTAGTCCGACGGACAAAAACCCACGCCAGGGCAGCTATTGGCTACTGGCTATCAACTTCCTCATTTTAGTCCGGACGGACGTCATCACGTACAAATCCGTCAGACTTTTGTGTGATCGTATGTAGTTAAGTCCGTTCGTTAGAAAGTCCGTCGCAAGTCCGCCAAAAGTCAGTCGAAAGTCCGTCGGACGGGCTTTCTGACTTTTGTAGCCGAAAAGTCCGACTGTGTGTACGCAGCATAAGCATACCTCCCAACATTGTGAAATGGGAATGAGGGACACCTACTTGCAAATGTATGTAAGCATAGGACACGCCCCCTGACACACACCCTTAAAGGAGAATTAACCAAAAAAAAGTTAATTAAATCCACGAGGGACTTTTTTTTACACTACTATTCCTTAATATTGGCTTTTAAAATTTACAAACGCAGCAATTTAGAATTCTGATGAAAGGTTTAGCACTGGGAAATACTTTATGAAAGATAAAAAGTGCATTTTATATACAACTATATAGATCAGACCAAAATGAGGGACAAATGGGGGGGGGGGAGGGACAGATGGACATTGCTCCAAATCAGGGACAGTCCCTCGAAATCAGGGACAGTTGGGAGCTATGCTCTTAGAAGTAAGAAAGGTATTTATTAGTCATGTCTATAAAAAAAAATACAAGATATAGTGCAACTACACAAGAATACATATTTTGATGGTGGATTAATACTTCTTTAAGGGCCACCCATGCCCTGGAGAACAGGGGTCCTCAGATCCTTTCATTATACACGCCTGAACTTGGGGATTCACAGAGGCCAGTCATTTGACCGGGTAGGCATGTGTTCCCTTGATGGCTACAACCAAAAGTGTTTTCTTTTTTTAGTTTTGTAACAAGTGGGAGGGGTTTTAGCTCCGGTCAGGTGTGGATGTTTCTATGTCCCCATTAGGGACATTCCACCTCCCTGTTTGTCCCGCTGTCAACTATCACTGAGACAGAAATTCTGGGGAATTCCAAAAGTTTGAGTTGTCATTAAAACAGGAATAGTGGGGAAAATATTTAATGAGGACACTTGGGGTGACAACTGTTGTTCTGTTGTGTCTCCGTGGCAGGAAATTAAGAGGAAAAAAACTGTCCGTACTTTACCAAAACAAAAAAAGAAATAGTCTGGGCTTTAGGATAATGTATAAGCTTCCTTTACAAAGGTGATTTTATTAGTGTAAGCAGTTAATGGCTTCACCCTTCTCCTTTACTGCTTCCAAGAAACATTTGGTGTGTTAGAATTAATGTTTCATCATAGCTCACCAGGAAGTGTGATCGGGGATTTCCAGTTGTATAAAAACAACCAAACCTCAATTTAACTGAACTGAAAGTACTGTAGCCGTTTCTGCTTCTGCAATTGCCGTGGAGTCCATAAACACGAATGATCCAGAGTGCAAAATAATATCCTGAATTAAAGAGAACCTGTCAGTTCCCTAAACACATCCAAATGGCAGCTTCCTGCCATGGCAGAATTAGTTAGTAGTTTGGCTGCAACCTCTGTAAGACTTCAGCATTCAACACTTCCTGACATGTTGGATGTCTCTGTCCCCCGCTGTAGGCTGTGGCCCCAACCTCTTACCCCTAGTCACTGCTGTGTCCTGTAGTGGCATAGGGGTTGAAGTTTGGAACCACAGTACTCAGCAGGGGATATAGTCATCTAACACTCCCAAAAGTTCTAAAGTCTGAGGAGTTCAGGTAAGGCTGCAGCACTGTAATGACACCAGGGAGCAGCTGGTAGGTCCTTAATTTTTTGGTAACAATTATAATTTCATCATATACAAATTTCATGTATTGTCATAAATAAGACAAAGGGTTTTGTGGCTTTAGGTGTCATTGCAGCAAACTGTGCTTAGTTTTTATGTAAAGTCTGAGGGGGTTATTTACGAAAGGCAAATCCACTTTGCACTACAAGTGCACTGCAAGTGCACTTGGAAGTGCAGTCGCTGTAGATCCGATGGGGACATGCAAGGAAAATAAAAAACAGCATTCTTGTTTGTACATGATTGGATGATAAAATCAGCAGAGCTTCCCCTCATTTCAGATCTTCCCCTCAGATCTACAGCGAGTGCACTTCCAAGTGCACTTGCAGTGCACTTGTAGTGCAAAGTGGATTTGCCTTTATGTAAATCAACCCCATAGTCTGTGTTTTACACCCATATTTAGGGTAAAACATTAAACTTGGTATAAAACACCATTCACAAAACCCACAGCGCCCCCCACTTACCTGAATTGAGGGGTGCAAGTTGCAACACAATTCTGTTTGTTTTATTTCTTTAATTTAGCATGCCTGTTAGGGGAGATGCTAAGGCGGGAGCAGTTCCTACATTTTTGCAAAAAAGTGGACTCAGGATTATTTACAAAAGGCAAATCCACTTTGCACTACAAGTACACTTGAAAATGCACTTTCAAGTGCAGTCGCTGTAGATCTGAGGGGGATATGCAAGGAAAATAAAAAACAGAATTTTTGCTTGTACATGATTGGATGATAAAATCAGCAGAGCTTCTCCTCATTTCAGATCTTGTAGATCTTGTAGTGCACTTGTAGTAAAGAGTGGATTTCCCTTTAGTAAATCAACCCCAGAGTCTTTAAGAAAAAAATTATATATATATATATATATATATTTACATACTCTATAGGTCTTATATATGGTACAAACATATCAGTTAAGGTTGGATGGGCAGGCACACACATTCAATGTGATATTAAAGGCAATTGATTTAAAACAACAAACGTGTCATACTTACCTGCTTTGTGCAACGGTTTTGCATGGCCCGGAACCTCCTCTTCTCAGGTCTTCTCTGGCGCTGATGGCTTCTATTAAGTGCCCCCATAGCAAGCCACTTGCTATATGGGCACTTTTGCATGCTTGCTCACGAGCCCCGTTTGTCCATAGACACACAGAGTGTGGCTTGGCCCTACCCTCCGCTCCCTCCTCACTGGCTGTGATTGACAGCAGCGTGAGCCAATGACCAATGAGTAGGGAGACATCCGGGAGAGTGCCTGCTTATGTCCTGGATTGAGATCAGGCTCAGTTAAGTATTAGGGGTTCTGGGGGGAGCTGCTAACAGAAGGTTTTTTTACCTGCATGCATAGAATGCATGCAGGTAAAAAAAAAGTTTCAGCTTTTGCAAACACTTTAAAGAGACTGTCATCAAAAAAAAAGAAAACTGCTGTCAGTGTAAACCAGCTTCTAAAATAGCCCCATCCCATTCTAATCCCAGACCCTTCTAATAGGAAAATTGTGATGCTTTCCGGTAGTGTCAGAGCCTGCTGCAAAGCTCCATCCCACACACATTGCTATTGGCAGACCACTATATAGGGGTGCATCACTGACTAATAGGAATGTGCACGAGGCAGGAAGAGTCAGGCAAGATCTACCATTGGAAAGTGCCAAGGGTTTATCTGCCAAAATGGCCCAGGATTCAGCCTTGCTAGGAGGGTTTTGGAGACCTCTGCTGACATGACCACAAGTTGAGGTCCACTCTTCATACCTGTTTAGTTGCATTTCAAGGATAATGTGATGGTGTCAGCTCTATGGCACTTCTCATGCTGACTGCAGCTACAAGCTTTGAACTAATTAAGCCCACAAAAGTTAAACTCTCTCTCCACTGCAGGGTGATCTGAGTTAGTAATGATGTACAGTCTTGTCATAGAAAGATCCCATATGCAGGCATTTCTTACTGAGGTGCCATTTGGGTTCCCCTGGGATCAATGTCATGTGTTGCCATGGTGCCAGCGGAATGGCCACCATCATCTAACAACCAATGAAGCTCTAGGCCACGATGCATTGTTAAGATGTTAGCAGTTGGCCTGCTCCTATCATGGCAATACAGCACTGATCCAGGGCAGGTGGCTTGTAAGGCCACCACCAGCATTTAGGAGAAAACAGAAATACGCCTCCATTTAGACCCACCTAGCCTTCCACTCTCTGCCATACTGTCAGAGCTGTAAGGTGGGATCCAATGGCAAGAGGTGATCGGTCTCCATGATGAGGAATTTTGTAAAGGGCACTCTGATTTGATGTGTGTTGTCATGTATAAGGGGGCCTTTGGATTATAGGGGGACTCTGATGTGATGGGGGATGCTGTTTAGTGGGAACTTTGATGTGCTGGAGGGGCTCTGATGGGAAGGGGGCATGTCTGATTTTATGGGGGGACCTCTGATGTGATGGGGAAACCTCTGATGTAATGCAGGACTCTAATGGTTGGGACGGCTTCTGATGTGATAAAGGGACTCATGATATTGGGACTCTGATGTGATGAACAGACTGTGAACAGTATAAATGAATATTAAATACAACGTAAGTGATGTTACTACTACTCTGGTTTAGAGTGCAATCTAATGAATGGGAAGGGGTATGGTACCACTTTAACTAGCAAAAGGGGCAAAGGAGGGGAAAACGCCTTGGGGCAACAAAGGTTAGGGACAGTCTTTAGTCCTAAATCCTTAGCTCGCTAAACTCTGGAGCTCTTTAACTGTTGGAGCGCTTTGAGGCCGTCAATAAGGACTGCAGGCAGTACTAGGGCTATAGGGTAGCGGGTTAGGTACAGTAGTTCCTAATGGCTCAGTCTATAGCAGTGGTGGCAAGTAATGAAAGGCCCTCTCACCAGACCCAGTGACACAGCAGTAGCAGTCCCTCCGATCAGGTGTCAGCTCATTATGGGTTGTCTGTGGTGACTCTGATAGGCAGCACAGCAGATCTGTGTCCTGGCAGAGGCCCTGACTCTTTGCACTCAGGTCACAGCTCTGCATGGTCTGGCTTCCAGTGGCACAGTTGTAGTCTCTTTCTCTCTGGGATGGCTCTCTTAAAAAAAAAAAAACACTCTGATCTCCTGTGCCACTCGGGTCTGACTTATTTCTCCTGATCTTTACCTGCCAACACTCTTGCTTCTCCTCCTCCTTGTCCCAGAGCTCCCTGTAGTCCCAATGGACCACCTTTCATTTGGGGCTATATGTCCCATGATGCTCATCTCTGCCTCTCTGATTGTTCCTTTGGCATGGCCAGGAGGGAGGAACGGGGTCAGGACAAGGGATGGACGGGAGGGGCGGCTGCCCTGGGCACTGTGGTTTCACGTGAGGTGTGGGGGCGTTGCGAGCAGATTGAGGGGGGGATTTGTATTGGGAGCAGCAGGGGAGAAGAATTCCTAGGAGTGGTGATTTTGAGGTATTTGTGTTGGAAGGGGCAATTTGGGGGAAGAGGATTTGTGCTAGGATGGAGAATTTGTGCTAGAAGAGGTAATATGGTGAAGAGGGGAGGAGAATTGTGCTAGGAGTTTGGGGGAGTGATTTGTGGTAGGAGGGGAAATGTAGGGGGTGTATTTGTGCTAGAGGGGGGGTTTGGAGTGGGGGGAGAGGATGTGTGCTCAGAGGGGAAATCTGAGGATTAGAGGATTCCTGCTAGGAGGAAGTGACATTTTTTGGGGAGGGGCATTTGTTTTGGGGAATGGGGGGCAAAGATATGCGCTGGGAGGGGGGATTTCAGCAGGGGAGCAGATTTTTACAGAGTAAATTTATGCTCATGGGTAAGCATGCAGATTAGTGCTCAATTTTTTTTTTTTTTGGTGGGGGGGTTGCTGATACATAATGCTCATACTTCTTGAGGGGGGGTCACAGTTTGGCATGTTTCCCCTGGGTTTTAAATGATCTTGTCCTGGCACTGGGGAGGAGACAGAGTGGGCGCCAAGCATTGAGTTCACTGAGCTCGCAGCTGTACTCGTTGGAGCAGGGGGGGGAGGGCAGAGAGTGCAAGGGCAGAGGTGGCAGGTTGCACCTGCTACATGTGCATTGTCCCAGGCTCAGGTTTCTCATGGATGGTAAGAAATATTTAGATTTTTTAGACTGAGGTGCCTTGAGATTTTGCATACTTTGAAAGGGTGCCATCACTAAAAAAAGTTTAGAAATGTTGCTATATAGCAAGAAGTCTTTTTCTTTTTTTTGTAGAGATTTATTTGTCCGTATAAAGGATATTATAGTTCAATAACTCTTCTGCACTACCATCTTGTTAATATTGCCACAGATACTTGATAAACTTTAACAGAATAAAGCTAAAATTGTTTGACTATGAGATGTTCTTTTCAGTTATTAGTTATAATTTACAAACACCTCTGTAAAGAGCATCCAAACAACGCAGATGATGGCTCATTTCACACAGATTGCACTTTTTATACACTCTGCTGGCCATTTGTTCTTAAAAGTCGTTATGCTGATTGTGGTAGAACGTCTCCTCCTAGTGGACATATTTTCAAGTGTCAGTGTATTAAAGCGGAGTTTCGGCCGAAATATGACTTTTAAGATAAAAATTCCCCTAGAATACTCAATCCTCTGCAATGTAACAAAGGTATGCTGCAAATAACCTATGCCCAGTTTTCTGTGCAGCGTTGTTTTCTTATTTTGTGAAGTTTCTGCACAGCGCGGCCATCTCCAGTGTGGGCATCTGAACCCGCAGTGTCCTTCTTCCTGGATTCCGTGCATGCTGCTTACCCAGCATCATGCATCTGCCGATCTCGCGCATGTGCAGTGCAATGCAATCTTGGTCAGCTTGACATGGCACGGCTCCAGTAACATTTAACTTTGACTTCTATGGGAAATGTTGGTCAGCTTGACATGGCACTGGAGCAGTGCCATGTCAAGCTGACCAAGATTTTTCATAGTCGCCAGTGTTAAATGTTACGGGAGCAGTGCCATGTCAAGCTGACCAAGATCTCCCAGGAGCCAATGATGGCCCTTAAAGGAGGAAGTGAAATAAGATACAGGCATAAATCAGGTAAGTGAACAGAAAAAAATAAAAATAAATTGCCAATTCATTTTAAGGATGCAAGTTAGTGCTGCATGGTGAAGAGTGAAAAATGTGGGTGGAACTCTGCTTTAAGCCCAGGGTTTGTTTAGGCACTTCAATACAGGGCATTTTCACCCCTTCCTGCCCAGGCCAGTTTTCAGTTTTCAGCGCTGTAACACTTTGAATGACAATTGCGCAGTCATGCAACACTGTACCCAAATGAAATTTTTCCCCACAAATAGAGCTTTCTTTTGGTGGTATTTGATCACCTCTGGGGTTTTTATTTCTTGCGCTATAAACAAAAGAAGAATGACAAGTTTGAAAAAACACTATTTTTTACTTTTTGCTATAATAAATATCCCTTTTTTTTTTTTTAAACAATTTTTTTTCTCCAGTTTATGTATTCCTCTACATATTTTTGGTAAATAAGCGTATATTGATTGGTTTGTGCAAAAGTTATAGCGCCTACAAAATAGGGGATAGATTCATGGCATTTTTATTATTATTTTTTTTTACTAGTAATGGCGGCAATCTGCGATTTTTATTGTGACTGGGACATTGCGGCGGACATATCAGACACTTTTGACACTATTTTGGGACCATTCACATCTATACACCGATCAGTGCTATAAAATGCACTGATTACTGTATAAATGTGACTGGCAGGGAAAGGGTTAACACTAGGGGGCGATCAAGGGATTAAACTTGTTACATAGGGAGTAATTCAAACTGTAGGGGGAGGGGACTCACAAGGGGAGGAGACCAATCGGTGTTCCTTTGTAATGGGAACACACGGATAGGTCTCCTCTCCCCTGACAGGACGTGGATCTGTGTGTTTACACACACAGATCCATGTCCCTTCTCTGGTACAGGCAATCGTGGGTGCCCGGCAGACATCGCGGCCGCCGGGCATGTGCATCGTCTCCCGAGTGACGCAGCGGGCGCGCATACCCCTAGACACCTGGGAAGCTGAGGACGTCATATGACGCCCGCCCAGGATGGGAGATCCCTCCTGTAGATGTCATATGACAATGGGAGGGAAGGAAGTGGTTAACCACTTCAGCCCCGGAAGGATTTGCCCCCTTAATGACCAGGCCATTTTTTGCAGTACGGCGCTGCTTCGCTTTGACTGCCAATATGCAGTCGTGTGATGATGTACCCAAACAAAATTGATGTCCTTGTTTTCCCACAAATAGAGCTTTCTCTTTTGGTGGTATTTGATCACCTCTACGGTTTTTATTTTTTGCACTATAAACAAACAAAGAGTAACAATTTTTTTTTTTTTTTAATTTACATATACATAAATAATATATATCCAAATATATATATATATATATATATATATATATATATATATATATATATATATATATATATATATATCCAAAAAAAATATATAAAAAAATATATATATATATAAAAAAATATATTAAAAAAAAAAAATGTATTCATTAGTTTAGGCCGATATTTATTCTTTTACATATTTTTGGTAAAAAAATTGCAATAGGCGTATATTGATTGGGTTGCGAAAAAGTTATCGCGTCAACAAACTAGGAGATAGATTTAGTGACATTTTTATTTTTTTATTGTTTTTACTAGTAATGGCAGCGATCTGTGATTTTTAGCAGGACTGCGACATTGCAGCTGAGAAATCTGACCCCAAACACTTTTTAGGGACCAGTGACATTATTACATTGATCAGTGCTATAAAAATGCACTGATCAATGTAAAAATGACACTGGCAGGGAAGGGGTTAACACTAGGGGGCTATCAAGGGGTTAAGTGTGTTCCCTGGGTGTGTTCTAACTGTAGGGGGGATGGGCTACCAGGGACATGACAGAGATCACTGTCTCCGATCAATGGGTACAGAAGATCTCTGACATGTCACTAGGCAGAACGGGCAATAGCCTTGTTTACATAGGCAGTTCCCCGTTCTGCCTCTGTATTAGGCGATTGCGGGTTGCCGGCGGAGATCGAGTCTGTCCAACCTGTGGGCACGCTCCCGCAACGTGCAGCAGGTACGGCGATTCGCACAGCGGTGCCAACCTGCCGCAGTATATCTGCGTGAGCTGGTTGGCAAGCAGTTAAAAAAGATGAAATGGCAAACCACCTACCAAATCGCTTATATCCAGTTGTGTAATTCCACGGCACTGGCCAATCAGTTTCTGCCTATATTCACTGTATGTATAATTCAATGGCTGATGGCTGAATTCAGTACAGTATGGATTTTTTTTATGTTATTTGGGGAAATGTCAGGCAAATTGCCCATTGAATCCTTTTTAAATATGACCCTAAGTGGGTTTTATCTGTTGATAATGAAGGTCCAAGATCTGCTGAACTGATGGGCCACCATGCATACTTACAAGCTTTTCTATTTTCTATCTAATAATATATTGGTAGGTTACAAATATGTCTACAGCTGATAAAATCACTTTTACTTTATGTTATAAATCCCATGTCATAAAATCCCAATAAAATACATTTACGTTTTTGGTTGTTACATGACAAAATGTGGAAAATTTCAAGGGGTGTGAATACTTTTTCAAGGCACTGTAATTGTTTTTGTTCAGTCATGGGGGCCGCCATCATTGTGCATGGAGGAAGTGCCGATGCTGAGCCCATTCTTGGAGGATCTCAATAGCCCCCTTACATCCACCTCTAATGTCCAAGCACTCTTCTCTTGGTGACAGATTCCCATTAAAACTTCAGTAGATATTGGGTTTGATGCATTAAATTAAAAATAAAAGTGCACTATAAAACAAACTTAAATTATCCTTTTTGCCCCTGCCTCGGGAGGGGGTGGGGGTAAATGATCCCTATAGACTTTCATAGGGCTGTACAGTGCAGGCACAGCCAGGATGGAGAGGGCTTGTGGCACTGGATGTACACAAACCCTTCTGTGGAGGGTAGGATCAGTTAGGTTGGTGGGGTAGAAAGAAATGTTTGTTTCCTAGTTCTAACATAATTCATCATTGCTGCTTTTGATTGTATACAAAGAAGAATAATACTATTGCACACTAATTTTCCATTCACTGTGACTTAAAATCTACTTCACATTCAAAACTCTGGTATGCAAAAATGGATATTTTTATACTTCCTCCTCTGTCTGCTTTGCAGCTTTCTGCTCTTATTTTAACATTTATCTGAGATTTTTTTTTTTTACTGGAGGAAAAACAGGGGCCATATGACCATCCTTGCTAACTTTCCATTCACATGCTGGTGGAAGCAGACATGTACAAATGCAAAAAAAAAGATTTAACTTTAACTTCCAGTCTGGGCCAATTCTGACATTTCTCTCCTGCATGTAAATATCAGCTTTTTCTTTGTTGGAAAATTACCCCCATATATTATATATTTTTAAAGCATAGACCCTGGAGAATAAAATGGTTGTTGTTGCGATTTTTTATTTTGCACAGTATTTGCGCAGCAGTTTATCAAAAGCTATTTGTCATGAAAAATACACTTTAACCACTTGCCGCCCGCAAATGACTGTGGGGCGGTGCGGCTCTCATTCTGGGATGACGTTATATGACGGCGCCCCAGAGCGGCCGCCCTCGTGCACCCTCAAGGGGCGCTTAGTGTGTCGATCGCGGCCATGCCGTGTTGCTAGGACACGGCGCAACCCTGATCTCTGTAAAGAGCCGTGGCTCTTTAACTGTGAGATCTGCTGTGTCCAATCACAGCCGGTCACATGTAAACATGGAGATGCCAGTAATCGCCGCTCCTCGCCTCACACTGACAGAGTTGTGGCGAGGAGAGCCGATCAGTGGCATCTCCTCGCAGGGGGACATCTAATGATCATCAGTGCCCTGATTACAATACAGTGCCAGTGCCAGCAACACAATACAGCAATCAGTGCCCACCAGTGCCACCAATCGGTGCCCATTAGTGATGCCAGCCAGTGCTGGCTATTAGTGTCACCTATCAGTTGCTGCCCATCAATGCCCATTACTGCTGCCCATCAGTGCCACCATCAATGCCCATCAGTGCCCATCAGTGCCGCCTATCAGTGCCCACCAGTGCCACCTATCAGTGCCCATCAGTGCCACCTATCAGTGCCCACCAGTGCCACCTATCAGTGCCCATCAGTGCCGCCGCCTATCAGTGCCACATATCAGTGCCACCTATCAGTGCCCATAAGTGTGGCATATTAGTGCCTCCTCATCAGTGCCACTTAAACAGTGCCCATAAGTGCCACCTCATCAGTGCCCATCAGTGCAGCCTATCAGTGCCCATCAGTGATGCCTCATCAGCGCACATCAGTGAAGGAAAAAAATTACTTATTTACAAAATTTACTGATAGAAACTAAGAATTTTCTGTCTTTTTTTTTTTTTTTTTGTAAAAAAATATCTGTCAGTGTCATGTGCCATCTGTTATCAGTGTCATCTGTCATCAGTGCCAACGTATCAGTGCCATCTGTCATTAGTGCCACATCAGTGTCATGTGTCATCAGTGCCACGTATTAGTGCATCTGTCATCAGTGCCACATCAGTGTCACGTGTCATCAGTGCCACGTATTAGCGCATCTGTCATCAGTGCCACATCAGTGTCACGTGTCATCAGTGCCACGTATTAGTGCCATCTGTCATCAGTGCCACAACAGTGTCACCAGTTCCACATCAGTGTCACATGTCATTGTCCTGGTGCTCCAGGGCCTTCAAAAGTGTAATAGGTAGTCAACAAGTTAGATGTGTAATTTATGCTCCTAGAACACCTGATGGTGCTCCCTGAATGTTGGGCCTCTCTATGTGGCCACTCTGTGAAAAAGTCCCACACATGTGGTATCGTAATACTCAGGAGGAGTAGCAGAATGTATTTTGGGGCGTCATTTGTGGTATAAACATGCCATGTGAGAGGAATAACCTATTACAATGACAATTTTGTGGAAAAAAATCTTCATTTTGCAAAGAATTGTGGGAAAAAATGACAACATCAAAAACCTCACTATGCATCTTACTAAATACCTTGGAATGTCTACTTTCAAAAAAGGGGTCATTTGGGGGGTATTTATACTTTCCTATCTTGTTTGGGTCGCAAGAAATGAGATAGGCCGTCAGTACATCAGGTGTGATCAATTTTTTATGATTTGCACCACAACTTGTAGACTCTCTAACTTTCACAAAGACCAAATAATATCCATTAATTTGGGTTATTTTTACCAAAGATATGTAGCAGTATAAATTGTGGCCAAAATTTATGAAGAAAAATTAATAATTTGGGAAATTTTATCACAGAAACTAAGAAAAATTCATTTTTTTTCAAAATTTTTAGTCTTTTTTCGTTTATAGCGCAAAAAATAAAAAACCCAGAGGTGAGCAAATACCACCAAAAGAAAACTCTATTTAAAAAAAAAGGACAAAAAAATCATTTGGGTACAGTATTACATGACTGAGTGATTGTCATTCAAAGTGTGAGAGCACTGAAAGCTGAAAATTGGTCTGGGCAGGAGGGGGGTTTAAGTGCCCAGTGGGCAAGTGGTTAAAGTGAACAAATCACTAAACTGTGTAAAAATTATAAAATAAAGAATAAGGCGCTATACATGTTCATGTAAAAAACTGGCACAAAGAAAACACTGCATCAAACGTAAATGTGCACATTAATAAAAAAATAAGCAAGCATAAAGTCCATAAGTGAATAAATCCCAACACCAAAACGGAATACTCTGAGATAAAACTTCTAGATCTTCCACCACAAGTGCTCAGTATGAAGATGGCCGCTCACCAGAACTGTTTGACCCCTTTTTACAGGACGGTCAAAAAACGCTTTAGGAACTCCAGATTGATTACACTAATGGCATAAATTCACTCCAATCGCCACTCAGGAAGGAGCTAGAATGTAAAAAATGACTCCACAGGAGACACGGATGAAAATCTCATAGTGTAGTAATTTTTAAGTAAAAATTTAAAAAAACGGCAGCAATGATAGCAGTTACACTCACATGTTGTAGTGCCTGGCCTGGCACTAGGTGTAAACAGTGTGTGTGAGTCAGCTGATCCCTGAGGGTAGCGTGCGTTCCACGTCTAGCTTCCGAAGGGCAAAGCCTGGTGTGGGGTATCAAATATGGACCCGGAAATGATGGATCCTTCGCTCCAACATAAGTTTTGGAACTCAGGAAGTAATGTCAATATTTGCCAGCACACCAAGGATCATCAATTTTGTCCAAACGTTTTTTTTTATTCAAGAATGATCACATCACACATTGATGTAGTTGCACTGAACCATTTTGTGATATGATCATTCTTGAATAAATAAAAAGTTTGGACGAAATTGATGATCCTCGGTGTGGTGGCGAATATATACAGATCCATTATCAGTGTTTATCAGTGTGCCAGCTGGAATTCTGCAAGCAAGTGCTGGAGGAAGTGGAGGCGTGTAAATAGACTGTATATAGGAAAGTTGTCCCTGGAGTTGTTCTGAAAGTCAAGTGGGCATCCCATAATTCCCAAATCCCCATCCAGGTTTAATTTCTTCAATAAAATAACAAAAAAACCCACAAAGCACTGAACTGGGCAGACTCCCTGCACGTGTGCTCAGCCGCCTCCTCCGGGTCCCTCTCTCCTGCTCTATGCAGCACTGCTCAGCCCAGTGTCTTCCCCAGCCAGTCCCATTGTGCTGAAAGGAGCCAGGGCAACCATGGATGAGAGCCCTGCAGCCTGCTCATGGTTTGCGAGGTGACCCCATGCCCCAGACATCATCACATATCCCCACTCTATCTCCGAGATCCCTGACCCCATCTCCCCTGGGACAGGGACCCCTTTTCACCTCGGGACAAGGACCCCATCTCCCCTGGGTACAGGGACCCAATCTCCCCTGGGGACAGGGACCCCTTTTCAACTGTGGACAGGGACCCCTTCTCCCCTAGGGACCCCTTCTCCCATGGGAACAGGGACTCCTTTTTACCTGGGGACAGGGACCCCATCTCCCCTGGGGACAGGGACTCCATTTCACCTGGGGACAGGGACCCTTTTTCATATGGGCACAGGGACCCCTCCTTCCCTGGGGACCCCTTCACCCCTGGGGACAGGGACCCCACTTCTCGTTGGCACAGGGGCCCCTCCTCTCCTTGGGACACAGACCCCTTTTCCCCTGGGGACGGGGACCCCTTCTCACACTTTGCCCCAGAACTGCTCTTTCTGCATATGACCCATTTTGTTTAACCACGCTGCTTCTTAACATTTGGTAGTCATATCCCAAACAAAATCTAAGTATCTTTTTTTTATCTCATGGAAGAAATGTAAGAAATAACGTATATATCATACAATCATTCCATAAACACATTCCACATACACTGCATATATCATTGGAGGAAAATATGCTTATAGAATAGTTTACCATTTGCCAATAAAAAGAAAAATATGTCCCCGGATTTAATTTAAAAAATCTGGTCACCTTACCCTATCAGCACATCCAGACCTGCTCTGATACATATTGCTGATATTGCTGTGTGTGTGTTCCCTACTGGGTGCCTGCCCACCGGGTTTGTTGAGAGATTGTGCCCCCCCCCCCCCCAAAGTTGATGAAGGATTAAACCAGTGGTGGCTGGTGCTCAATATTTTTGGAGGGTGGCAAACAAGTGCTCTGTGCCTCAAGCTCACCGTTTTTTAAAGCCTATTAGAACCTCAGGCTCAAATCACGTGCTTCAAGAAAAGAAAAAACCCATTGAAATCCATGTGTCTGGTGCCCTGCATGTAGATTAGGGGCCGAGCACATGGATTAGGGGGGGGCGGCGCCCCTACACCCCTAATGGATGGGCCCCCACTGGATTTAACCCCTTTCACTGTTGTGGATGTAAGTACTACATCTGTGGCAGCACAGCCCTGTAAACTGACTCCTGACTGCTATAGCATCCATTAGTGTGTTTACATGTTTTTAGTCGATTGTCGGCTTTCTAGGGGAAGTGCTGTGGGCAGCTGTGAAGCCATCTGATTACTTCCACACACTGCAAGGTGCCACCCCACCCCACCAGACCCCCACCATGGAACCTGCCGCTCTTCTGCCGCTCTTGGGCACCATAGATTGGTCCAGGCAGAAGCAATGTAACTATATAGCAAAATCCATACTTGGAGTTCAACTAAGTTTTAAGCTATACACAACACAGCTTAAATAGTTTGACCATAATATAACATATCACTTTTTATTCATGTATCATTTACAAACAACTCCGCAAAGAATATCCAAACAGTACCGGTTCTGGCTCATTTCACAGGAGGTTATGCTCATTTATAAACACACTGCTTGCTTCAAACAACACTATTTGTTCTCAAGATATCTTCTTCTGATTGTAGTAAAGTGATAGAATGTCACCCCCTAGTGGATGTATGAACAATTGTTTGATCTGTAGGTACATCATGTATTATTATTAATTTTTTATTATAGTTTTTCTATATACAGTTTTTATATAGCGCCAACAGTGTTGGGCAGACAGTGAAAGTACAGTTGTTAGGTGGAGGCAGGATAGGCTTCTCTGAAGCATGTGAGTACTGTGGATTTTAACTTTAGGTAGTGATTTTTGTAAGTCTTCCAAATTTGATAAATCGAAATTCGCCAATCCGTGCTTACAAATGTTTCCATTTTCTCCAAATTCCCTTGTCCCATGAAGTTTTAGTCATGTGCTGTGTCCTGATATCTCAGTGTGAAGTGCTGGTACTAATGCTGCCCAGCTCTTCCCTATTGTGTACAGGTGTCTCACCTGAAGACCCTGTGTGTACATGTAAATAACCGGAATGGATATGTAAATAGTATCTGCATTCATATGTAAATAGCCGTGGACTGGCAGCATTCATATGTAAATAGAGGCGGCATTCATATATATATATCATGCCCCCTGGGGTCATATTCACCATCACCTATACGAAATGCTGCCCACTGGGGAGATAAAGGGGCATGTTAGAAAGTCTTGCCTGCAACTGTGGTCATTCAGCTTAACATCAGCCTGTTCTGCAGAGGTAAGCAAATTGGTGGGGGAGGGTAGTGTGGGATGTGCAGAAGTAGGCAGAGAAGGAATTACAGTTTGGGGTGTACAGGTGAGCCAGGAGGGGATGTATAGAGGTAAGGAATGTGGGTGCAAAGATGAGCAGAGGAGGCAGGTAGAGTAAAAGGGGTTTAGGGTTGGAGTGGAGAGGATGGGGGAGGTTTGGGGTGCAGAGGTTAGCAGGGGTTTTAGGATGCAAAGGTGTACTGATAGGGTGGATAAAAATGTAGGTCGTGTGTATGGCAGCCCAATTATTTCGGTGGGCTGCTCTATGCGCTAGAAATGCAGAAGATAGTCCCTTACGCTTTTTAAAAGTCACACGGTTGCACAGCACATGTCAGCAGATGCATGAGGGTGTCATTGACAATTAATGGCACTGCTGTGTATCTGCTAAAGGGCAGCACGTTTCTGTCATGTCAGAAAGAGATTTTGCATGTGTTCGCGGCACACACAAATGTCAACACAGGCTAAATGTCTCAGTTACATTGGTGGTCAGTGTAAATCTTATCATTACATTGGTGCTTGGTGTAGAATCCTTTTATTCACACTAGTGGCCAGTGTTAAGGTCCCCCTTACATTGGTGGTCAGTGTAAATCCCTCATTACATGAATGGTTACTGTGAATGCTTCTATTACATTAGTGGTCAGTGTAAATCCCCTTTACATTGGTGGTCGTTGTAAATCTTCTCATTACATTGGAGCTTGCTGTACACTCCTTTTATTCACACTTGTGGCCAGTGTGAAGGTCCCCCTCCTTACATTGGTGGTTACTGTGAATGCTTCTATTACATTAGTGGTCAGTGTAAACCCCTATTACATTGGTGGCCAGTGTTGAAACTCCTCTTTATATTGGTAGTCGGTAAAAAAATCAGCAGTGACATTGATCACACCCTCCTTTCCCCTCAGCACTGCCACTGATCCCTTTCTAGGATCCCTAGGAGATTTTTGTTTATTGATGGGACCCCTCACCACCCCAGTCCATGTTGTGCAAGCAGGTGGAGAGTGAAATTGCATGGGGGGGGGAATGTTTGCCAGGGTCCAATCAACATTAAAGATGGCCCTGCACCACGCCATGTTCAGCGCTGAAAATGGTACATGTGCACTGTACCGTTTCCATGCACTCTGCAAAAAGTTGGGATCCCCTGTAGTCAAGCTGAAAATAGAGAAAGTGGAACAAGGCTTGAAGTGTTCTATCAGTGGGCAAAGTGATGGCACCAGTCTTCAGGGATTCTGAGGGTGTGCAGCAGCAGTGCAGAAGACTGCTGCCTTCACTTTGCCCGCTGGCGGAACACTTCAAGCCATCTTCTTCCACTTTAACCACTTGCCGACCGCCTAATGCAGATATACTGCGGCAGAATGGCACGGGCAGGCAGAATCACGTACCCATACGTGATCTGCCTCCCACGGGCGGGGGGTCCAATCGGACCCCCCCCCGGTGCCAGCGGCGGTCGGCATTTGACTGTGAGCGTTCCGTGATGAGGGGGAGGCCATCCGATCGTGGCCCCCCCTCGCGATCGCTCCCAGCCAATGAGAGACATCCCCTGCCTGTGTATAGTACACACAGGCAGAGGATGTGATGTCATCTCTCCTCGGCTCGGCAGTTTCCGTTCCGGCGCCGAGGAGAGAAGACATGTGAGTGTACAACACACACACACACAGTAGAACATGCCAGGCATACTTTACACCCCCGACCCCCCCCCCCCCGATCGCCCCCCGATCCCCCCCCAATCACCCCTCTCCCCCCCGTCACAAACTGACACCAAGCAGTATTTTTTTTTTTTTTCTGATTACTGCATTGGTGTCAGTTTGTGACAGTTAGATGTGGTAGGGCAGTGAGTATTAGCCCCCTGTAGGTCTAGGGTACCCCCCTAACCCCCCCTAATAAAGTTTTAACCCCTTGATCACCCCCTGTCACCAGTGTCACTAAGCGATCATTTTTCTGATCGCTGTATTAGTGTCGCTGGTGACGCTAGTTAGGGACGTAAATATTTAGGTTCGCCGTCAGCGTTTTATAGCGTCAGGGACCCCCATATACTACCTAATAAATGTTTTAACCCCTTGATTGCCCCCTAGTTAACCCTTTCACCGCTGATCACCGTATAACCGTTACGGTTGACTATGGTTAGTTCGTTTATTTTTTTATAGTGTCAGGGCACCCGCCGTTTATTACCGAATAAAGGTTTAGCCCCCTGATCGCCCGGCGGTGATATGCGTCGCCCCAGGCAGCGTCAGATTAGCGCCAGTACCGCTAACACCCACGCACGCAACATACACCTCCCTTAGTGGTATAGTATCTGAACGCATCAATATCTGATCCGATCAGATCTATACTAGCGTCCCCAACAGTTTAGGGTTCCCAAAAACGCAGTGTTAGCGGGATCAGCCCAGATACCTGCTAGCACCTGCGTTTTGCCCCTCCGCTCGGCCCAGCCCAGCCCACCCAAGTGCAGTATCAATCGATCACTGTCACTTACAAAATACTAAATGCATAACTGCAGCGTTCGCAGAGTCAGGCCTGATCCCTGCGATCGCTAACAGATTTCTTGGTAGCGTTTTGGTGAACTGGCAAGCACCAGCCCCAGGCAGCGTCAGGTTAGTGCCAGTACCAATAACACCCACGCACGCACCGTACACCTCCCTTAGTGGTATAGTATCTGAACGGATCAATATCTGATCCGATCAGATCTATACTGGCGTCTCCAGCAGTTTAGGGTTCCCAAAAATGCAGTGTTAGTGGAATCAGCCCAGATACCTGCTAGCACCTGCATTTTGCCCCTCCGCCCGGCCCAGCCCACCCAAGTGCAGTATCGATCGATCACTGTCACTTACAAAACACTAAACGCATAACTGCATCGTTCGCAGAGTCAGGCCTGATCCCTGCGATCGCTAACAGTTCTTTTGGTAGCGTTTTGGTGAACTGGCAAGCACCAGACCCAGGCAGCGTCAGGTTAGTGCCAGTACCAATAACACCCACGCACGCACCGTACACCTCCCTTAGTGGTATAGTATCTGATCCGATCAGATCTATACTGGCGTCCCCAGCAGTTTAGGGTTCCCAAAAACGCAGTGTTAGCGGGATCAGCCTAGATACCTGCTAGCACCTGCGTTTAGCCCCTCCGCCCGGCCCAGCCCAGCCCACCCAAGTGCAGTATCATAGTTACATAGTAGGTGAGATTGAAAAAAGACACAAGTCCATCAAGTCCAACCTATGTGTGTGATTATGTGTCAGTATTACTTTACATATCCCTGTATATTGCGGTCATTCAGGTGATTATCTAATAGTTTCTTGAAGCTATCAATGCTCCCCGCTGAGACCACCGCCTGTGGAAGGGAATTCCACATCCTTGCCGCTCTTACAGTAAAGAACCCTCTACGTAGTTTAAGGTTAAACCTCTTTTCTTCTAATTGTAATGTGTGGCCACGAGTCTTATTAAACTCTCTTCTGCGAAAAAGTTTTATCCCTATTGTGGGGTCACCAGTACAGTATTTGTAAATTGAAATCATATCCCCTCTCAAGCGTATCGATCGATCACTGTCACTTACAAAACACTAAACGCATAACTGCAGCGTTCGCAGAGTCAGGCCTGATCCCTGCGATCGCTAACAGTTTTTTTGGTAGCGTTTTGGTGAACTGGCAAGCACCAGCGGCCTAGTACACCCTGGTCGTAGTCAAACCAGCACTGCAGTAACACTTGGTGACGTGGCGAGTCCCATAAGTGCAGTTCAAGGTGGTGAGGTGGCAAGCACAAGTAGTGTCCCGCTGCCACCAAAAAGACAAACACAGGCCCGTCGTGCCCATAATACCCTTCCTGCTGCATTCGCCAATCCTAATTGGGAACCCACCGCTTCTGCAGCGCCCGTACTTCCCCCATTCACATCCCCAACCAAATGCAGTCGGCTGCATGAGAGGCATTTTTATGTCCTCCCGAGTACCCCTACCCAACGAACCCCCCCAAAAAAGATGTGTCAGCAGCAAGCGCAGATATAGACGTGACACCCGCTATTATTGTCCCTCCTGTCCTGACAATCCTGGTCTTTGCATTGGTGAATGTTTTGAACGCTACCATGCACTAGTTGAGTATTAGCGTAGGGTACAGCATTGCACAGACTAGGCACACTTTCACAGGGTCTCCCAAGATGCCATCGCATTTTGAGAGACCCGAACCTGGAACCGGTTACAGTTATAAAAGTTACAGTTACAAAAAAAAGTGTAAAAAAAAAAAAAAAAAAAAAAAACACATACAAAAATATAAAATAAAAAAAAATAGTTGTCGTTTTATTGTTCTCTCTCTCTCTATTCTCTCTTTATTGTTCTGCTCTTTTTTACTGTATTCTATTCTGCAATGTTTTATTGTTATTATGTTTTATCATGTTTGCTTTTCAGGTATGCAATTTTTTATACTTTACCGTTTACTGTGCTTTATTGTTAACCATTTTTTTGTCTTCAGGTACGCAATTCACGACTTTGAATGGTTATACCAGAATGATGCCTGCAGGTTTAGGTATCATATTGGTATCATTCTTTTCAGCCAGCGGTCGGCTTTCATGTAAAAGCAACCCTAGCGGCTAATTAGCCTCTAGACTGCTTTTACAAGCAGTGGGAGGGAATGCCCCCCCCCCCCACCGTCTTCCGTGTTTTTCTCTGGCTCTCCTGTCTCAACAGGGAACCTGAGAATGCAGCCGGTGATTCAGCCAGCTGACCATAGAGCTGATCAGAGACCAGAGTGGCTCCAAACATCTCTATGGCCTAAGAAACCGGAAGCTACGAGCATTTTATGACTTAGATTTCGCCGGATGTAAACAGCGCCATTGGGAAATTGGGAAAGCATTTTATCACACCGATCTTGGTGTGGTCAGATGCTTTGAGGGCAGAGGAGAAATCTAGGGTCTAATAGACCCCAATTTTTTCAAAAAAGAGTACCTGTCACTACCTATTGCTATGATAGGGGATATTTACATTCCCTGAGATAACAATAAAAATGATTAAAAAAAAATAAAAATGAAAGGAACAGTTTAAAAATAAGATAAAAAAGCAAAAAAATAATAAAGAAAAAAAAAAAAAAAAAAAAAGCACCCCTGTCCCCCCTGCTCTCGCGCTAAGGCGAACGCAAGCGTCGGTCTGGCGTCAAATGTAAACAGCAATTGCGCCATGCATGTGAGGCATCACAGCGAAGGTCAGATCGAGGGCAGTAATTTTAGCAGTAGACCTCCTCTGTAAATCTAAAGTGGTAACCTGTAAAGGCTTTTAAAGGCTTTTAAAAATGTATTTAGTTTGTCGCCACTGCACGTTTGTGCGCAATTTTAAAGCATGTCATGTTTGGTATCCATGTACTCGGCCTAAGATCATCTTTTTTATTTCATCAAACATTTGGGCAATATAGTGTGTTTTAGTGCATTAAAATGTAAAAAAGTGTGTTTTTTCACAAAAAAAATGCGTTTGAAAAATCGCTGCGCAAATACTGTGTGAAAAAAAAAATGAAACACCCACCATTTTAATCTGTAGGGCATTTGCTTTAAAAAAATATATAATGTTTGGGAGTTCAAAGTAATTTTCTTGCAAAAAAAAATAATTTTTTCATGTAATCAAAAAGTGTCAGAAGGGGCTTTGTCTTCAAGTGGTTAGAAGAGTGGGTGATGTGTGACATAAGCTTCTAAATGTTGTGCATAAAATGCCAGGACAGTTCAAAACCCCCCCAAATGACCCCATTTTGGAAAGTAGATACCCCATGCTATTTGCTGAGAGGCATGTCGAGTCCATGGAATATTTTATATTGTGACACAAGTTGCGGGAAAGAGACAATTTTTTTTTATTTTTTTTTTGCACAAAGGTGTCACTAAATGATATATTGCTCAAACATGCCATGGGAATATGTGAAAATACACCCCAAAATACATTCTGTTGCTTCTCCTGAGTATGGGGATACCACATGTGTGAGACTTTTTGGGAGCCTAGCCGCGTACGGGACCCCGAAAACCAGGCACCGCCTTCAGGCTTTCTAAGGCTGTAAATTTTTGATTTCTCTCTTCACTGCCTATCACAGTTTTGGAGGCCATGGAATGCCCAGGTGGCACAAAAACCCCCCAAATTACCCCATTTTGGAAAGTAGACACCCCAATCTATTTGCTGAGAGGTATAGTGAGTATTTTGCAGACCTCACTTTTTGTCACAAAGTTTTGAAAATTGAAAAAATAAAAATAAAAATTTTTTTCTTGTCTTTCTTTATTTTCAAAAACAAATGAGAGCTGCAAAATACTCACCATGCCTCTCAGCAAATAGCTTAGGGTGTCTACTTTCCAAAATGGGGTCATTTGGGGGGGTTTGTGCCACCTGGGCATTCCATGGCCTCCGAAACTGTGATAGGCAGTGAAGAGTGAAATCAAAAATTTACACCCTTAGAAATCCTGAAGGCGGTGATTGGTTTTCGGGGGCCCCGTACGCAGCTAGGCTCCCAAAAAGTCCCACACATGTGGTATCCCCATACTCAGGAGAAGCAGCTAAATGTATTTTGGGGTGCAATTCCACATATGCCCATGGCCTGTGTGAGCAATATATCATTTAGTGACAACTTTTTGTAATTTTTTTTTTTTTTTGTCATTATTCAATCACTTGGGACAAAAAAAATGAATATTCAATGGACTCAACATGCCTCTCAGCAATTTCCTTGGGGTGTCTACTTTTCAAAATGGGGTCATTTGGGAGGTTTTGTACTGCCCTGCCATTTTAGCACCTCAAGAAACGACATAGGCAGTCATAAATTAAAGGCTGTGTAAATTCCAGAAAATGCACTCTAGTTTGTAGGCGCTATAACTTTTGCGCAAATCAATAAATATACACTTATTGACATTTTTTTTACCAAAAACATGTGGCCGAATACATTTTGGCCTAAATGTATGACTAAAATTGAGTTTATTGGATTTTTTTAGAACAAAAAGTAGAAAATATCATTTTTTTTCAAAATTTTCGGTCTTTTTCCGTGTATAGCACAAAAAATAAAAACGGCAGAGGTGATCAAATACCATCAAAAGAAAGCTCTATTTGTGGGAAGAAAAGGACGCAAATTTCGTTTGGGTACAGCATTGCATGACCGCGCAATTAGCAGTTAAAGCGACGCAGTGCCAAATTGTAAAAAGTGCTCTGGTCAGGAAGGGGGTAAATCCTTCCGGGGCTGAAGTGGCTAAATAATAAAAATCCTTAGCGCAACCAAAGAATAGCTGATCTGAGCTTTGACAGCCCAGGCTGGAGGCTCTGTTTGCAGGTAAGGATCTGGAGGGGTTTGTTTGCATCCCCCCAAAATGTATTAGCACTAGCCGCCACAGGTGGTAACATGTTTCAGAGTGATTCTGCTCCTTTGTCAAACCAAAGCTTGGTTTTATACCCTAAATAAATAGATACACTTAGATGGTGGCACCTTCTCTTCCTTATCTTCTTCCACTTTCACCATTTCCAACTTGACTACAGGGGATGCCAACTGTTTGAGTGCATGAAAACTGTATAGCGTGCATGTGCCATTTTCAGCGCTGAACATCTGCAAGAGTGGCTTGTTGTAGTGATAAAGTTTCATGTCTGTGTGTTCACTGCTTTCGCGATCTTTTCAGATTACCCTCGTACATTGTATTATTTATGGTGACCCTTATCCATGTCCCCAGTAACAAGATTCCACTATAGATGAGCACAGGAAAGTGTCTTTGGGCTAATAAATGTAACAGCAGGTATTTTGTGGTATCTGCTATTAACCGGTTCAATACAGGGCATTTTCACCCCCTTCCTTCCCAGGCAAATTTTTAGTTTTCAGCGCTGTCGCACTTTAAATGACAATTGCGAGGTCGTGCGACCTTGTACCCAAAAAAATTGACGTCCTTTTTTCCCCACAAATAGAGCTTTCTTTTGGTGGTATTTGATCACCTCTGTGTTTTTTATTTTTTGCGCTATAAACAAAAGAAGAGCAACAATTTTGAAAAAAACACAATATTTTTTACTTTTTGCTATAATAAATATCCAATTTTTTTAAAAAAAACTAATTTTTTCCTCAGTTTCGGCTGATACGTATTCTTCTACATATTTTTGGTAAAAAAAAATCGCAATAAGCGTATATTGATTGGTTTGCGCAAAAGTTATAGCGTCTACAAAATACGGGATAGATTTATGGCATTTTTTAAAAAAATTTTTTTTTTTTTTACTAGTAATAGTGGCGATCACGATTTTTTTTCATGACTGACATTATGGAGGACACATCGGACACTTTTGACACATTTTTGGGACCATTCACATGTATACAGCGATCAATGCTATAAAATTGCATTGATTACTGTGTAAATGTGACAGGCAGTGAAGGGGTTAACCACTAGGGGGACACAAGGGGTTAAATGTGTTTCCTAGGGAATGATTCTAACTGTAGGGGGAGGGGACGTACAAGTGGAGGAGACGGATCAGTGTTCCTCTGTACTGGGAACACAGATCGGTCTCTTCTCAACTGACAGGACGTGGATCTGTGTGTTTACACACACAGATCCACGGTCCGGCCCGGTTAACGGGCAATTGCGGGTGCCCGGCGGACATCGCGGCCGCCGGGCACACGCACCGGGTCCCGAGCAATGCGGCGGGCAGGCGCGCGCGCCCCCTAGGCGGCCGGGAAGCCCAGGCCGTCATATGACGTCCACCCAGGATGGGAGATCCCATCTGTGGACGTCATTTGACAATAGCCGGGTAGGGAAGTGGTTAAGCAAGACATTTACATTTAAATATTTAACCACATGACCTCCGGTAGGTTCTACCCCCTTCACGACCAGGCCATTTTTTCCTATTTAGCACTGCGCTACTTTAATTGGCAATTGCGCAGTCATGCAACACTGTACCCAAATGAAATTGATATTGTTTTTTTTTCACACAAATAGAGCTTTCTTTTGGTGGTATTTGATCACCACTGGGTTTTTTTTTACTATATAAACAAAAAAATTAAAAATTAAAAAAAAAAGATATTTTCTGTTATAAAACATATCCAATAAAAATAAAAAAATACATCTAATTACTTCATACACCAAAATGTATTCTGCTACATGTCTTTGGTGAATAAATATCCCAATAATTGTATATTAAGTGGTTTATGCAAAAGTTATTGCGCCTACAAACTATGGTATGTATATCAAGTAGAGAGGATCCGAGTGATTCTAAGTACGCACCTCATCCTGGTTTTAATTAATTAATAGCAAGGGAAAGATAATGAGATTGTAGCGGTGCTAGATACAAATAGTACATGTAGACAATATACATAAAAATATATATTTATTTTATTAGTACAGACATATACAAAAGGGTTCAATTAAAATAGGTTAACAGAGCATATATTGGAAATGATGGGTCGCTGGTCACCCAATATTCTAAAAGTGGTGGTCACAGGAGAATGTCTTGTCCCAGCATGTTTCGCCAAATGTGGCTTCCTCAGGGGATTTTTTCTGGGACCACGAGTCCGTAACCCAGCTCTGGCATAAGTTACAAAAACATATTAGCAAGAGTTAAGATAACAAAAGTCATATATGAAAACATAGACAGGAAGTTTTTTGTGGTAGCATATATATCCCTGCCATGGCCTGTGAAAAGAAACCGAGTACCCACCTTCAACTCAGCCGGGACGAAGGGCAAATGTATGAGGTATCTCACAAGAGTGGAAAAAGAGGTCCAAAGGTCAAGGTTCGATGAAAAGGGCCATGCCCCGCCACAGGGGGTAGATAAAGACCAGGCTATAAGAAAGCAAGCATAGATTTATTACTAGGCACAAAACTGGAAGTAAAACGGACATAATAAAGTCCAATAAATGGGGCCATCATGGCTCAAAAGGCAACTTACTATGCTCGAAGCTACATGAAAGAAAATTGTGAGGCGACCATGGAGTTATGTTTTCGAAGAGACACAGCAAAAAGTCTCAGTCAGTCCAGTGAGAACCTCTCAGAACACTGGACACTGAAAAATAGAAAGATAAAAAACAAAAATCCCAATATTGAAAAACATAAAGGAAAGAAAATTGTAAAGAATTTAATGAAAAGGAATGGCAAAGCAGCCTATGATCCCGATCCTTCTAATGTAGGGGATGGGGATTAAAAGGATTGCATAAAGGAAGGGGTGAAAATACTGCGCTAAACCCAACGTGAAAAGAAGTGCACAAATAATGATAGGAAGCTGCTAACACACGAACAAACAAAGTCCAAATAACAATAACAAATAAATAGTGTAGCGCTAAACAAATGTGACTAAGTGAAAAAATGGCAACAAAGCCACCTCAAAAAAGCTAAGATTACACTAAAATAAATCAAAATAGCCTATAAACCAGGCATGTCCAAAGTCCGGCCCGCGGGCCAATCGCGGCCCGCGGTCCGGTTTCGGACGGCCCGCCTGGTAATTTTGACATATATATCTTTTGTGGCCCCCAACGAATCCCCGAGCGCCGGGGGCCATAAAAGATAGATATGCTGGCTGCCTTGGAGGGGGCGGGACAAGCGCCGTACAGGATACAGGAGAATTTCCTGTTTACACGGCGTCCTGTGTAAAAGGAAGTGCCGTCTCCTGCGCTGCCATTGGACAATTGTTTTGTCCATCATAGGAGGCGGGACTTTCAATTAAAGAGGCCGCCGTGTAAACAGGAATTTCTCCTGTATATCTGTTGGCGCTCGTCCCGCCCCCTCCCTGTCTCCTCCAAGGCTGCAGATGGACATGAATCAGGCTGCACTGACAGCAATGGTGAGTCTGCATTCATGTCAATGTGGTGGGGGCTGCCGTATTTATGTCAATGTGGTGGGGGCTGCATTCATGTGAATGTGGTGGGGGCTGCATTCATGTCAATGTGGGGGCTGCATTCATGTGAATGTGGTGGGGGCTGCATTCATGTCAATGTGGGGGCTGCATTCATGTGAATGTGGTGGGGGCTGCATTCATGTCAATACGGTGGGGGCTGCATTCATGTCAATACGGTGGGGGCTGCATTCATGTGAATGTGGTGGGGGCTGCATTCATGTCAATACGGTGGGGGCTGCATTCATGTCAATACGGTGGGGGCTGCATTCATGTCAATGTGGTGGGGGCTGCATTCATGTCAATACGGTGGGGGCTGCATTCATGTCAATACGGTGGGGGCTGCATTCATGTCAATACGGTGGGGGCTGCATTCATGTCAATACGGTGGGGGCTGCATTCATGTCAATACGGTGGGGGCTGCATTCATGTCAATACGGTGGGGGCTGCATTCATGTCAATACGGTGGGGGCTGCATTCATGTCAATACGGTGGGGGCTGCATTCATGTCAATACGGTGGGGGCTGCATTCATGTCAATACGGTGGGGGCTGCATTCATGTCAATACGGTGGGGGCTGCATTCATGTCAATACGGTGGGGGCTGCATTCATGTGAATGTGGTGGGGGCTGCATTCATGTCAATACGGTGGGGGCTGCATTCATGTCAATACGGTGGGGGCTGCATTCATGTCAATACGGTGGGGGCTGCATTCATGTCAATACGGTGGGGGCTGCATTCATGTCAATACGGTGGGGGCTGCATTCATGTCAATACGGTGGGGGCTGCATTCATGTCAATACGGTGGGGGCTGCATTCATGTGAATGTGGTGGGGGCTGCATTCATGTCAATACGGTGGGGGCTGCATTCATGTCAATACGGTGGGGGCTGCATTCATGTCAATACGGTGGGGGCTGCATTCATGTCAATACGGTGGGGGCTGCATTCATGTCAATACGGTGGGGGCTGCATTCATGTCAATACGGTGGGGGCTGCATTCATGTCAATACGGTGGGGGCTGCATTCATGTCAATACGGTGGGGGCTGCATTCATGTCAATACGGTGGGGGCTGCATTCATGTCAATACGGTGGGGGCTGCATTCATGTCAATACGGTGGGGGCTGCATTCATGTCAATACGGTGGGGGCTGCATTCATGTCAATACGGTGGGGGCTGCATTCATGTCAATACGGTGGGGGCTGCATTCATGTGAATGTGGTGGGGGCTGCATTCATGTCAATACGGTGGGGGCTGCATTCATGTCAATACGGTGGGGGCTGCATTCATGTCAATACGGTGGGGGCTGCATTCATGTCAATACGGTGGGGGCTGCATTCATGTCAATACGGTGGGGGCTGCATTCATGTCAATACGGTGGGGGCTGCATTCATGTCAATACGGTGGGGGCTGCATTCATGTCAATACGGTGGGGGCTGCATTCATGTCAATGTGGTGGGGGCTGCATTCATGTCAATGTGGTGGGGGCTGCATTCATGTCAATACGGTGGGGGCTGCATTCATGTCAATACGGTGGGGGCTGCATTCATGTCAATACGGTGGGGGCTGCATTCATGTGAATGTGGTGGGGGCTGCATTCATGTGAATGTGGTGGGGGCTGCATTCATGTGAATGTGGTGGGGGCTGCATTCATGTCAATACGGTGGGGGCTGCATTCATGTCAATACGGTGGGGGCTGCATTCATGTTAATGTGGTGGGGGCTGCATTCATGTTAATGTGGTGGGGGCTGCATTCATGTCAATACGGTGGGGGCTGCATTCATGTCAATACGGTGGGGGCTGCATTCATGTCAATACAGTGGGGGCCACATTCATGGCAATGGAGTGGGGGCCGCAGATGGGCACTGATTAGGCTGCATTGATGGGCACTGACCCTTATTTTGCTTCACAGTTCTTTATTTAAAATTTAAGATTTTTTTTCCTGAAACTTCATTTTTAAAGTGAAGGTGCGTGTTATAAGCAGATTAAATCCGGTATATCCAAATAACACGCCCAAGCTCATCTATTCACCACACACAGCACAAAGGCAAGAGAATTCTTGTTGGGCCGTGTATTAGTGCTCGGATGGACACACTTAGACCAAATTTTAATGGTTTAAGAATGTCAGGCAAAATGGTCGGCCCTCAAGCATGTTCTATTCATCAAATCTGGCCCTCTTGGAAAAAAGATTGGACACCCCTGCTATAAACTAAAAAATGAATATAAGTGACATAAAACACAGTTTATGGAGTAATTGTAATGAACTACAATAGTCCAATAACAAAAGTGTCCAATAAATGGAAAGCTTTCTCTTCAATCTTCAACTGAAGTAGAAAACATATGGTCAAGATGGATGGATCAGAGATACAGATGGATCAAGTATACAATGGTAAACATCTGAAAAATACTCAAATGTGAGGATGGGTACTCTTACCACACCAGGTGGACGCACATACCATACAGCAGTGCATCTAATGCGCTTGTAATACTGGATCCCCAGTGATGAGATGATGCCAAGCTGGATGGTAATACAACGACTGACTCCAATCCGCTCACGGTTGGATAATAGTCCCAAGAGGATGATTCCATTCAAAGGAGACAGCAGAAGAACCGATCCACACAATGGGTGATAATCAGAGGATAGCCATCGATGCTCGAACATCAAGCTCTGATCCATCCATCTTGACCACGTTTTCTACTTCAGTTGAAGATTGAAGAGTAAGCTTTCCATTTATTGGATACTACACATGTGGACATTTTTGTTATTGGACTATTGTAGTTTTATTACAATTACTCCATATACTTTGTTTTATGTCACTTATATTCCTTTTTAGTTTATAGGCTATTTTGATTTATTTTAGTTTAATCTTAGCTTTTTTGAGGTGGCTTTGTTGCCATTTTTTCACTTAGTCACATTTGTTTAGCGCTACACCATTTATTTGTTATTAAAAGGATTGCGACTGAAAATATCCAAGAAATCGCATGTGTGGACATGTAAGCTAAGGGGGGGTCATCGCTCGATATGTAACACAGTTGTTAAAATATTAACTTTATGGTCTTATTCCACCATACTCTAGGATATATCAAAGGGGAACAGAAAGGACCCTTACATGCCACATACACAGAGGAAGGACTAAAGCAGAGAAAGGACAGGAGAAAATGTGAAGAATTCACAGATAAAGTTATTTTTGTAACGCAATAATATACCTAACTCCAGTGCTCCCGTGTGCCAGCTCTCGAGTGTTTGCCGGTTTGAGCCGGCATTAAATACCCCCCGCTCGCTCAGCGTCAGACGTCACGGTGCGAGCACGGACAAGGGACACCTACCGCGCATGCGCTGATATGCGGCACTGCCTGGCCTACAAATCCCAGACATCCTAGCGGCCATAGGCGTGCCCACAGGGTGTGCCAGGTGTGCCTGGGCACACCCTAATCACCTTGTGTGGTGCATATTCCCCCCTGTTTAGACCACTGATATTTCATCCCCCAAAAAAATGTTACAAAAGAAAATATTTTTTTGGAAAAGAAAATAAACAAAATTACACTGTCCACTGCCCTACTGACACATCAGTACATATACACATGCATATGTATTTGAGCTTTGGGGTGCACACCCTAATGCAAGAGGCTGCGCACACCTATGCTAGTGGCAGATGGAATGGTCACCACATGGTATGTATATATACTGGAATTTACGCAGCTATACTGTAATGGCCATGATCAGTGACTTGTAGTGGGACTGTAATAGGGTGGCGGGCAATCAGGCGCTAAAAGATACTGGCTGGGAGGGACACTGACCCTGATGTCTCTAGTGACACTAATACAGTGATTAGTGACAATACTCTACACTGTCACTGTACTAATGACACTGGCTGGGAAGGGCTTAACATCTAGGGTGATTAAGGGGTTAACTGTGTCTAACAAGTGTACTGTGTGTAATTTGTGCTGCTTTTACTTACTAATCTGGCTGTTTTTTCTCCCTGATTTTAATGGAGAAGAAACAGCCAGATTGCTGTTCAGTGCACACAGAGTTCTATGTGCTTGTAAACAAAGTGTGATTGTGTGTGATTGGACACAGCCGATCAGTAGGTTTCAGCCAAAATCATTAGCTGAAATCTGCTGCCAAACTCATGCTGTGTCCAATCACAGCACAGGTTGGCAGGGGGGCACATACATGCGTGCCCCAAACCCAGGAAAAAGGCAGGTAACGTTTATATACATTGCCATGCCTTCACCTGCCACCCACTTGCTATATATTTATTGTGAGTGATTGTCAGGTGGGTAAAATAGAGGTTCAATTTAAACCTATGCTTTTTCCCCTTGTACTTTATGATGATACTCCTTTGACTCATTTGACTAAGGCAGGGGCCTGCAAACTTTCCAAACAAAGTGCCTGTTTACCGTTCTTCCGACTATAAAGGGAGGCCAGACTGTGGCCAATGTGTGTAGAAAATGGCCTGGGAGTAAATGTTATTGACATCAGTGGAAGGAATGGTGCCCTATTGTTGGTATCAGTGGGAGAAATAGTGCACCGTCAGTGGGGGGAATAATTCCCCATCATTGGTATCAGTGGGAGAAATAGTGCCCCATCATTGGTGTCAATAGGAGGAATAGTGGCCCATCATTGGTGTCAGTGGGGGGAATAGTGCCCTATTATTGGTATCAGTAGGAGGAATAGTGCCTCATCATTGGTATCAGTGGGAGAAATAGTGCCCCATCATTGGTGTCAATGGGGGGAATAGTGACCCATCACTGGTGTCAGTAGGGGGAATAGTGCCCCATCATTGGTGTCAGTGGGAGGAATACTGCCTTGTATTGGTCGTGGGAATATTGCCTTAAGGGCCAGATAAAGGCAAGCAAAGGGCCAGATCCAGCCCCTGGGCCACAGTATGGAGACCACTGGTCTAAGGAATTCATTGTGATATTTTTCTTGAACAAACAAGTGGTCTCTATGGTAGGTTACTAAAGTAGGCATTGTTAGAGACTTGTACCATCATCCAGGAATCTAGAATTAGTAAAGTTGGGAGCCTGATCCCCAATCAGGCTGCCTGAAGGAAATGAGGGCATTTGGACTATTGCGCTACAGTGAAAAATATTACAATAGAAATGATATAACAATAATGTAAAAATCATACAGTGGATTTTATTGATGCCGAAAACAAATCATCAGTTACACAATAAAACATGGTAGCAATACAGGTATATCACCAGTGAAGTCATTGACCCCGAAGGGGGAAATATACAGTAGGACAATTGATCTCAAATATCATGTTCCTTGACTAGTTTCGCGGACACTGGCCTCTTCATCAGGAGGGAATCTGTAGACCTGGGGGAGCTGCAAAGATGATGGAAAGTAATCTGGGTAGATAAAATAAAAGGAATTAGGTATACTGGGGTTGCCACACTAAAGACAAGTGAACCCGTTAGGCGTCAGATAGTAGAGGAGATACTAAAAATAAAATGGTGAAATAGTGATAGAAATATGTGCACAATGGGAAGAAGGTGAGGGAAGAAATTGTGAAAATGGTGAAAAAAATGGAAAAGGTGTGACAAAATGTGAAAAAAATATATAAATAGTGCAAAAAATGAGTAGGTGACAAATTGAGGTGAGGGAGGACAACTGGGGGGGGGGGGCATGGCAGCGGGTAAATGGGAAGGGGGGAAGGAAAAACTAGGGGAAACAGGGGTGGGTGGGGGGTAGAAGAGAAGAGGGGGAAAAAAGGGAAAGGAGGAAGGGAGAAGAATGATAAGATGAGGTGTAAAATGTGAAGTGAGTAGGAGGCACAGTGATACCTGGTGCTAATATAGGAGTTTTAAGGGTTCCCGGGGGAGGCACCACTCGAAGAGCCAGTGCCATGGTGTGGCTAGCATGGATAGTACTAGGGACTACGGGCAGAGGGTGGAGGCATGATAGGGCATATCCACCCATGCCTGGAGCACCTATAGGGAACAGAAGCGGTATCAGGTAAAAAACAACAATGCCAGTGCCTTGAAGTAAGGAACTGCAAAATGGTAATGGTGAAGCTGATTATCCCCAATAACTTACGAAGAGCTAGCTGAGGCACACAATCCCGGGGACCGAAAATCCAGACCATCATTGAACAGGCGAATGCCTGTTATATGTAGCTCCCGACTGTGTGATGCTAACATAAAATAAGGGGCATGCTGATGGGCACATTTTATGTTAAGGGGAATGCTGATGGCCACAACAAAATGTGCCCATCAGCCTACTCCTTAACATAAAATGTGCCCATCAACGTGCCCCTTTAACTTAAACATGCCAATCAGCGTGCCCCTTAAAATAAAATATGCCCGTCAGTGTGCCCCTTAACATAAAATAAGGGGCACGCTGATGGGCACATTTTAAGTTAAGGGGCACACTGATGGGCACATTTTATGTTAAGGGGCACTTTGATGGCAACATTTTATGTTTAGGGGAACACTGATGGGCACAACAAAATGTGCCCATCAGCCTACTCCTTAACATAAAATGTGCCCATCAGCATGCCTCTTAACATAAAATGTGCCCATCAGTGTTCCCCTTAACAAAAAGTGTGCCCCTGTCACACCCCATATACCCTAAAGATAAAAGCTGGCAGAGATGGCAAGCTGCATGGTGCGGGAGCTGTGAGATACCATACCTCGTGGCCAGCTAGGAGTGAGAGCCGGGACCCGTGAGATAGCGAGCAGCAGGGGGCGGGGCATGCACATGATATCACACCTTAACTCCAGCCCAGCATAGAGTAATGCCCTGTACACACGGTTGGACATTATTCGGACATTCCGACAACAAAATCCATGGATTTTTTCCAATGGATGTTGGCTCAAACTTGTCTTGCATACACACGGTCGCACAAAGTTGTCGGAAAATCCAATCGTTCTGAACGCGGTGACGTAAAACACGTACGTCTGGACTATAAACGGGGCAGTAGCCAATAGCTTTCGTCTCTTAATTCATTCTGAGCATGCGTGGCACATTGTGCGTCAGATTTGTGTACACACGTTCGGAATTTAACCGATCAGATTTTGTTGTCGGAAAATTTTATAGCCTGCTCTCAAACTTTGTGTGTCGGAAGTTCCGACGGAAAAAGTCCGATAGAGCCCACACACGGTCAGAATTTCCGACAACACAATCCGATTGCACTTTTTCCGGCAGAAAATCCGACCCTGTGTACGGGGCATAAGAGTTGAGAGCCGCAAGGCAGTCAACAGCAGGGGGTGGAGCGCACACGCAACAAAAATGACTGCTAAGTGGCAGAGATGTGACACTACACAGGTGGCCTGATGGTCCGGACAGGAGCATCACTTAGTCTGTGTTCGGACCGCGGTCGGCCATTTATTGATGGCTGATCTAGTGGATCAGATGGCAGTCAGGTGTAAATGGACAGGTTGTACGTTTACATCTGATTGTCCATAAAAGAGAAGGAGGGATCAGTGGACAGATTCCCCACTGAGCAGGTAGGCTTCTGGTGGAGTCTGCCCTGGGTGCAAGAGGCCTAAAACAAAGTATTAAATCCAACAAAATGCAGTACACATAAGTAGTCCCACTACTAAAATAAACTAAAAAATTAGAACAAGTGGCATGGCTGCACACACCTAATGGTATTTTTATAGAAAATTTGCATAGCTCTTTGCTTAGAGAAACTGCTAGTGCATTTGTTAAGTGTGAATGAGGGAAATCGATTTTTTTGTGAATAAACAACTTTAGATCCTAAGAGGAACTAGCCTGCTGACTGAGTAGTTTAGAAAGTGGTACCGTAATATGCCCACCAGATGGCACTAGTACAGCATTATTACCACTAGATATAGCTGAAGATCAAAGGAAATAAGTGTTGAACTATGATCATCAGCTTCATCTAGTGGCCATAATGTAGTATTTCTCAATACAAGTAAAACCTTGGATTGTGAGCATAATTCGTTCCAGAAACATGCTTGTAATCCAAAGCACTTGTATATCAAAGCAAATTTCCCCATGAGAAATAATGGAAACTCAAATCATTCGTTCCACAACCATTTATTGAAAGGTCCTTCAGTTTATAGTCCATATAAAAAGATTATAGCAATGTGATAAATTGTGTAACCATAAAATGTCCAACCACAAATGGAAGCCTCCACAAGGGGATTACAAAATCCAGCAGGAGCTACAGAGTATAAAAAGAAGAGAGGCGCCTCTAAGTGTAGCAATATGTTACTAAATGTTGTATCTTCATTAAATGTAACCATATTGCTACACTTAGAGGCGCCTTTCTTATCTTTTATACAAAGTTGTGACATAAAGCTACTTGTATATCAAGACATCGCTTGTATATCAAGTCAAAATGTATTAAAAATTTTTGCTTTCTTGCAAAACGCTCTCAAACCAAGTTACTCTCAAAACAAGGTTTTACTGTACCACTATTTTTTTTTCTATATGACAAACATTTAACCTTGTACCCCTTACTCATTCAAATAGGGCAGTATCTGGGGGGGGGCCTTATTGTTAAAGGGGATTTTGAGATTTTGATAAGCCCCCTACCTACAGATCTCTATAACCACCAGACCAGGGTTGTGGCGAAGAGGCTCTTGTCTTCATCAACATGGGGACAAGGTGCTTTGGCAAAGTATCCCCCCCCCCCCATGTTGAGGGCATGTGGTCTGGTATGGTTCAGGACTGCATGCTTGTCCTCCCTTTCCTGGCCTGCCAGGCAGCATGCTCATATAAAGGTCTGGTATTTTGTGGAGACCTCATGCCATTTCATTTAGTTTTTTTTTGGTTTGGGGTCCCTCTTAAAACTCTTATCAGATTCAAAGGACATTGTATGGATTGTGGGGAAATCCCCATGCCATTTTTTAGGTTTTAAACGACTGCAAGACCGAAAACCAAACTATTCCTGCCTCACCTCCTTCCTGCCCAGGCTGTTTTTCAGATTTCAGCACTGTCACACTTTGAGTGACAACTGCTCAGTCAAGCAATGTTGTATCCAAATTAATTTATACATTTTTTGAGACAGCCATAGCTTTCTACTGGGGTTTCTTGCTATATAATGAAAATATATATATATTTTTTTAAAAAGGTTTTGCTTTGTTTCTGTTTAAAAAAATGTATATAAATAATATTTCTTCCCAAGTTTAGGGCAAAGTGTATTTTGCCACATTTGAGCAGATCAGTCCAGGTGGCAGTCAAAAGAATGGTTGATAAACAGGCTGGGGTCAGTTCAGGCAGCAGGCAGAGATGTGGTCAGTATGCAGGCAAAAGACCAGTCCAGGTGGTAAGGAGAAACATGGGTCAATTAACAGGCTAGGGTCATTCCAGGCAGCAGCAGGGGCGTACCTAAAGCATTTGGCACCCAGGGCGGATCCTATATCTGGCACCCCTCCAAGTTAAAATGTAAAAACGCCCCACTGTGCCCCCTGCATACCTCTGCATCCTTTAATATCTCTTTGTCACTACTGTGTATCCCCTCTCCACAACTGCACCTCTGGACCCCTTTACATTACACAGCACCCTGCACCTCTGGACCCCTTTACATTACACAGCACCCTGCACCCCTTTACATTACACAGCACCCTGCACCTCTGGACCCCTTTACATTACACAGCACCCTACACCACTAGACCCCTTTACATTACACAGCACCCTGCACCTCTGGACCCCTTTACATTACACAGCACCCTGCACCACTAGACCCTTTTACATTACACAGCACCCTGCATCACTGGACCCCTTTACATTACACAGCACCCTGCACCACTAGACCCCTTTACATTACACAGCACCCTGCACCACTGGACCCCTTTACATTACACAGTGCTCTGCATTTCTGGGCCCCTTTACATTTCACAGAACCCTGCACCCCTTTACATTACACATCCCCCTGCATCTCTGGACCCCTTTACATTACACATCCCCCTGCATCTCTGGACCCCTTTACATTACACAGCACCCTGCATCACTGGACCCCTTTACATTACACAGCACCCTGCATCTCTGAACCCCCTTATATTACACAGCACCCTGCATCTCTGGACCCCTTTACATTACACAGCACCCTGCACCTCTGAACCCCTCTACATTACACAGCACCCTGCATCTCTGTACCCCTTTACATTACACAGCACCCTGCACCCCTTTATATACATAGCACCCTGCACCTCTGGACCACTTTACATTATACAGCCCCCCACAGCTCTGGACCCCCTGCATGTTACACAGACCCCCACCTTCAGTGCAGACCCCTCCCTTCAGTGCAGACCCCTCCCTTCAGTGCAGACCCCCTCCCTTCAGTGCAGACTCCCTCCCTTCAGTGCAGACTCCCTCCCTTCAGTGCAGACTCCCTCCCTTCAGTGCAGACCCCTCCCTTCAGAACTTCAGATCAGCGTGGCACATGCAGGTCCCCCCCCTGTTTACACATAAACAGAGAGGAGGGGGAGGTGGCTTCACTCTGCTCGGCTGTGTGACATCCGGGACTGCTCAGACAGCCCATGGCCACGAGAGAAGGGGATGGTTGGTGCAGTGGCGTCACTCTGCACCCCCGCCCCCCCTTGCAATGCCACTGCAACTCTCCTCTCTCCCTGCTCTAATGCTCTAACTTGCCTGTCACCACGCCGCTGCCTAAACCCGCCCCGTGGTGCTGTGACCACTTCAGTCGCGGAGGGGAGAGGGGGGGTGCCAGCCTGACACCCCCCCCAGTGTGTAGCTCCCGGAACCCCCACTTGGTAAGCCACTGGGCAGCAGGCAGAGTCTTGGTCAGTATGCAGACAAAGAGTCATTCCAGGCAGCAGGCAGAAACATGGTTAACCACTACCCGCCCGTAGGATGTCATATGACGTCCTTAGATTGAAATGGTAAAATCTGGATGATGGTTGTAGCTACAGGCATCATTCAGATAGCTTTGTTTTCAGCCAGTAATTCCCTCTAATGTAAAAGCCATCCTAGTGGCTATTTAGCCGCTGGATGGCTTTTACATGCAGCAGGAGGGAATTCTGGAAACCAGAAATCTATGACTCTGGGAAGCTGGAAGCGACATCATGTAATAATAAAAAAAAAATTGAAAGCACCCCGTCCCCTCGTGCTCACACCCAGAAGTGAACGCATACATAGGTTGTGCCCACATTTGTAAACAGCGTTCGCACCACACATGTGAGGTATTGCTGTGAACGTTATAGTGAGAGCAAAATTTCTATCACTAGACCGCCTCTGTAACTCTAAACTGGTAACCTGTTGAGATCCGCTGATCAGTCTCATTGGTGCAGCATTGGAGTGCCGGAAAGGAGCAAGGAGTGTTACAGAGATACAGGTGACAATGAATCCCCAGAGGGAGGGCCCTGGATGTTCAGCAACCCGAGTGTGGAATCAATACCTTATTATATCTGATGATGGCTGTATACCTTCCACACTGATATATTCTAACATCAGCTTTACAAATCCTGGATACTTCAACTTTGATAGTAATGAACCTATGTCTGCCCAGTCAGGATACTATCATATTACCTATCCTCTGAGGCTCTCACTGAAAGATTTGTACCTTTTATGTGTATCCCCATACCTGTCTATCTATAGGGGGCCATAAGTACCCTCTGCTCTGCCCCCTGCTCCACCTGACCCACGTCTGTTCCGATATAGAATCAAATCTAACCCCTTAAGCTCCTGAAGAAGCATTTCCCGTAACGCGAAACATGTTAAGCGCAACTCTATCTAGCTGGAGGCACCCACCCACCAGCAGCCATTGCTCTGTACTATATAGCACCAGGAGCCTGTGGTGCACCATAGAAATGATTTTGTAACTGTCCCTACCTATATATTGAGGGGCGGTGACACTACTAGCAAAATCCAAAATCCAAAATCCATACCAAACCCTCATCTGAGCATGCAGCCCTGCGGGCCAGGATAGGGGAGACGAGCGAGCGCCCCCCCCCCCCCCTTGAACCATACCAGGCCACATGCCCTTAACATAGGGGGGTGGTTTGGGGCAGAACCTTGTCCCCATGTTGATGAGGGCAAGGGCCTCTTCCCCACATCCCTGGGCAGTGGTTGTGTGGGGTCTGCGAGCAGGGGGCTTATTGCAATCTCTTTAACAAGGAGGCCCCCAGATCCCCCCCCATGTGAATGAGTATGGGGTACATAGAACGTCTACCCATTCACCAAAAAAGTGAGTAAAGACACAACAGAAGTTTTTGACAATTCTTTTATTAAAAAATTTTAAAAAATGTCCCCTGGTAGAGAGCCATCATCAGTTACGATGCCTACCACACCGCCAGACCTGAAAAAAGAAAAAAATGTATTATGAAACATATAAAACAATTTGGAGCTTTTTTTGACTTTGCATAAGTCTGGACAAAGGTGATCTGTTATCTTTAGCTAAAACACTTCCTAAAAAAGATCTATAGTTGGCAAGTCAGAGCAGTTTAAAAGTTCAGAATTATTATATAAAATACCTTGGGGAATTGGATACCTAAAATATTTATGATCTATATGCACTTAATTATCTTCCTGTAATAATAAAAAAAAATCCAAATTGCAATAGAAAGATCTCCCTATTTCTATTTTAAGCAGATGTCACTTAACCACTTGCTTACCGGGCACTTAAACCCCCCTCCTATCCAGACCAATTTTCAGCTTTCAGCGCTGACGCACTTTGAATGACAATTGCGCGGTCATACAACACTGTACTCAAATGAAATTTTTATCATTTTTTCACCACAAATAGAGCTTTCTTTTGGTGGTATTTGATCACCTCTGCAATTTTTTACTTTTTGTGCAATAAACAGAAAATGGCTGACAATTTTGAAAAAAAAATATTTTTTTTACTTTCTGCTATAATACATACCCAATAAAAAAATGTAATAAATCAAATTTCTTCATCCATTTAGGCCAATGTGTATTCTGCTACATTTAAAAAAAAAATTATTTTTTTATATTTTGTTATAAAAAATTTAAAACGGGTCATTTTTCTCCTTCATTGATGTATGCTGATGAGGCGGCAGTGATGGGCACTGATGGGTGGCAGTGATGGGCACTGATGGGTGGCAGTGATGGGCAGCACTGCCAGGTGGCACTGATTGGCATTACAGGTGGGCATTGATAGGTGGCACTTGTGGGCATTGATAGGTGGCACTTGTTGGCACTGTTAGGTGGCACTGTGGGCACTGTTAGGTGGCACTGTGGGCACTGTTAGGTAGCACTATTATGGTGGCACTGATTAGGCAGATGTGCCTCTTCCACTTGGGGACCAATGTCCCTGACATCCGAGCCGGTGATCGGCTTTTTTTTCTACTCGCGCTGTCAGCGTGAGTAAAAAAAAAACGATTACTGATCTTTTGTTTACATCATGTGATCAGCTGTCATTGGCTGACAGCTGATCACATGGTAAGGGGCCGGGACCGGCCCCTTTCTCGGATCAGTGATCAGCCGAGTCTCAGTGACTCGGTGATCACAGCGCGCCTGCGCGCGCCCTGCAGGGCGCATGCACAGGGGAGGCCGTCATATGACAGCCTCCCAGGAATTAAGGCCCGCTCTGTGGCCTTCATTCGGCCATAGCGCAGATGGCAGTCACAACGGAGCCCTCAGAGAGAAGTCCAGCTGGAGAGAGCGTCGTGTCAACATCTGGAGAAGAGAAGAGGAAGAAGACAAGAAGCCCAGAAGTCCGGACCTCCGCTGGCAAGAGAGCGGCCTGAAGACAGCGGAGGAGCCGGCCGAAGAACTGGAACACCGGGAGAAGAGAGCGGAGAAGAACCAACCGGACGCCGGGAGAAGAGGAACCGGAGGGACCCCCGAAGCCGGAAGAAGACCCCCGAAGCCGGATAAAGACCCCCCCGGAGCTGTTTAATAAATTATTTTAAAAACCTGTGTAGTGTTTTTATTATTGACACTTTTTCCCTAGGTGAATGGGTAGGGGTACCATGTACCCCATACTCATGCACATAGGGTGGGGGGGCCTTATTATAGGGGGCTCCCGGATTACGATAAGCCCCCCCCGCCCGCAAACCCTGACAACCAACGGCCAGGGTTGTCGGGAAGAAGCCCTTGTCCTCATCAACATGGGGACAAGGTGCTTTGGGGTGGGGGGGCCCGCAGGGCGCCCCCTCCCCCAAAGCACCCACTCCCCATGTTGAAGGCATACGGCCTGGTATGGTTCAGGAGGGGGGGGCTCACTTGTCCCCACCCCCTTTCCTGACCGGCCGGGCTGCGTGCTCGGATCGGGGTCTGGTATGGATTTTAGGGGGGACCCCACACCGTTTTATCGGCGTAGGGGCTTCCCTTTATAATCCATACTAGACCTAAGGGCCTGGTATGACCAGCGACGGGGCTCGCAAGGTGTCAATCTCGCCGATAAAAGCGGCAAGATTGACCTCCTTTTCTAGTCCCGTCGCACCTGAGTCACGTTCAAAATGGACGGACTTGTCCATGTGTGGGCAAGTCCGTTCATTCTGAAAGTCCGCCGTAACTCCAGCGAAAGTTCGTCGGAAAGACGAGCGGACTTAGCCCGCCGGAAAGTCCGGTCGTGTGTGGGCAAGTCCGTCAGTTTTAAAGTCCGGCGCACCTGGCGGACAAAGTCCGTCGGAAAGTGTGCCGGACCAAGTATGCCAGAAAGTCAGATCGTGTGTACGCGGCATATCTCACATTCATACATACACATACTGGAGCCAATTTAGACAGAAGACAACTAACCTACCAGTATGTCTTTGGAGTGTTTGAGGAAACCCACACAGGCACAGGGAGAACATGCAAACTTCAGGCAGGCAGTGTTGTCTTATCTCTGGGAAAAGGAAAAAACGTCCCTTGCAGTGGGTCTGCCCCTGCACTACAAGGGTCAAATGCTTGTTCAGGTCTAAGGTACGCTCGTACGGTGGACTGTACCTACACTCCACACTGGAGGTTCAGGTAAGTAAAACTGCTGTTCCAGACCCCTACTCCTAAGCCCCTGTTCACACCGGTGTGATTTGTCCTGCAATTTTGCAGTTCTAAATCACATGGCAAGTTGCACCTCATTGCTGGCAACGGAACCGTTCAAATAGCCGCAACTTTGAAAAAGGTTTCTTCAGTACTTTTTTCCAAATTCACTGTGACTTGCATTGACTTATGTTAACCTCTTCAGCCCCTGAAGGTTTTACACCCTTCATGACCAGGCCATTTTTTGCGATACAGCACTGTGTTACTTTAACTGACAATTGCGCTGTCGTGCGATGCTGTACCCAAATAAAATTTATGTCCTATTTTTCCCACAAATAGAGCTTTCTTTTGGTGGTATTTGATCACCTCTGCAGTTTTCACCGGACCCGCTGATTAGCTCCCGCTGTGTCCAATCATAGAGGGAGTGAGTCACCGGCGGCGTGCGTGCACACCCCAGACCCAGTGCACAAAATCACATACAGCTATAAGATTTCACGCAGGAGGGCCGCCCTGCCACAGTATAACTGCATGGGGCGGCCCTTAAGGGGTTAAATGATGTCACAAGCTGCAGTAAAATCGGATGTTAAAATCACACTGATGTGCGGCCCTGTAATAGCGTGATTTCAAAGTCACATCGATGTGAACAGGGGCTTAATGAGCATTTAACTAGACAAGTGTGATTTCTTTTGTTACGAATGGAAATTCGGATGAAATTTTCGTTATTTGGAGATTTAGATGTATCCGAATCACAAACGTAATGAATTTCAATGAATCTGAAATAAATGATAATGAAAGGAACAAATTGGTTTGTATTTATTACTTTCATTCGTTTGTGACTTCCGAGGGTTTTGTAAGTTCAATAATATGTTTCACACCCTGTATTGTTATGATTGGCCAAAGTCGCTGTAATGGCCCTCCGTCCTCAACAGGACTATGTTCGCTGTAAATGCTTCCTCTGTCCGGTACCACATGATCCAAGACCCTTTAGCCCACCCACGTAACTCAGTGTAGGGTGAAAAACATCAGACTCTTTATTCAAACACATGTAACCACAGATATACAACTCAGGGACACTCCCCCCCCCCCTCCCGTGGCTTCAGGGTGGGGTACACTGTCCAATAACAACAGACACACAGGTCAGGTGTATTCAAACTTCTCATCAGTAATTTGTTTTGGGGATTTGGGAGTATCATAAGGACCTGTTGGCTCTCGGCAAACTTGTGGGTTAGAGCTTTGCAGTCATACCACGTCTTTTGGTGGGTTTGGGCAGCCTTCAGATGGTCCACTGCGAGCCCAGAAAGTTGGCCCATTCGCTCCCGCAGTTCTAGGACATCTTTGTGAATCTTGGGTGAAAACATGGATAAATCACCCCCCTGGTAGTGAAAAATAGCACTGTGCCATTAATATACAGTGCCTTGAAAAAGTTTTCACACCCCTTGAAATTTTCCAAATTTTGTCATGTTACAACCAAAAATGCAGTAAAAAGTATTTTATTGCAATTTTTTGTGATAGACCAACACAAAGTGGCACATAATTGGGAAGTGGAAGGAAAATGATAAATGGTTTTCAAAATGTAAATATGTGAAAAGTGTGGGGGGTACATTTGTATTCAGCCCCCCTGAGTCAATACTTTGTAGAACCTCCTTTCACTGCAATTGCAGCTGCAAGTCTTTTTGGGGATGTCTCTACCAGCATTGCACATCTAGAGTGAAATATTTGCCCATTCTTCTTTGCAAAATATCTCAAGCTCTGTCAGATTGGATGGAAAGCATCTGTGAACAGCAATTTTCAAGTCTTGCCACAGATTCTCAATTGGATTTAGGTCTGGACTTTGACTGGGCCATTCTAACACATGAATATGCTTTGATCTAAACCAGGGGTCCTCAAACTACGGCCCGCGGGCCACATGCGGCCCGCCGAGGACATTTATCCGGCCCAATCCATCCAGGGCCGGATTCCCGACAATCCAGGCTCGGGCCGGGGCCAGGTCGGCTCGGCTTCGGCAGGGAGCATATCCGCTCCGCTCCGCTCAAGCCGCCTCCCCCACACCAGTAATGGAGGGCTCCATGTGCCGCGCTGCATGCTGGGAAGTGTAGTTCCCAGCACAGTCCCGCACGGAGACAGGAGGAGACAGGAGGCGCGAAGAGTGACAGAGAGATCGGAGGCTTCAAGCAACAGCCTACGAACAAGTGAGGACCCCACTGTCCCCCTGTCCACCCCTCTATCCCTCTGTCCACCCCTCTGTCCCCCTGTCCACCCCTCTATCCCTCTGTCCACCCCTCTGTCCCCCTGTCCACCCCTCTGTCCCCCTGTCCACCCCACTGTCCCCCTGTCCACCCCTCTGTCCATCCCCCTGTCCACCCCACTGTCCCCCTGTCCCCCCCTCTGTCCCCCCCTCAGTCCCCCTGTCCACCCCACTGTCCCCCTGTCCACCCCACTTTCCCCCTGTCGTCCCCCTGTCCACCCCTCTGTCCCCCTGTCCACCCCTCTGTCCCCCTGTCCCCCCTCTGTCCCCCTGTCCACCCCTCTGTCCCCCTGTCCACCCCACTGTCCCCCTGTCCACCCCTCTGTCCCCCTGTCCCCCTGTCTGTCCCACTGTCCCACTGTCCACCCCACTGTCCCCCTGTCCACCCCTCTGTCCCCCTGTCCATCCCACTGTCCCCCTGTCCACCCCTCTGTCCCCCTGTCCACCCCTCTGTCCCCCTGTCCATCCCACTGTCCCCCTGTCCACCCCTCTGTCCCCCTGTCCACCCCACTGTCCCCCTGTCCACCCCTCTGTCCCCTTGTACACCCCTCTGTCCCCCTGTCCACCCCACTGTCCCCCTGTCCCCCCTCTGTCCCCCTGTCGTCCCCCTGTCCACCCCTCTGTCCCCCTGTCCACCCCTCTGTCCACCCCTCTGTCCCCCTGTCCACCCCTCTGTCCCCCTGTCCCCTGTCTGTCCCACTGTCCGCCCCACTGTCCCACTGTCCCCCTGTCCACCCCTCTGTCCCCCTGTCCACCCCTCTGTCCCCCTGTCCACCCCACTGCCCCCCCCTCTGTCCCCCTGTCCACCCCTCTGTCCCCCCCTCTGTCCCCCTGTCCCCCCCCTCTGTCCCCCTGTCCACCCCTCTGTCCTCCTGTCCACCCCACTGTCCCCCTGTCCACCCCACTGTCCACCCCTCTGTCCCCCTGTCCCCCCCTCTGTCCACCCCTCTGACCCCCTGTCCACCCCACTGTCCCCCTGTCCACCCCTCTGTCCCCCTGTCCATCCCACTGTCCCCCTGTCCATCCCACTGTCCCCCTGTCCACCCCACTGTCCCCCTGTCCATCCCACTGTCCCCCTGTCCACCCCACTGTCCCCCTGTCCACCCCACTGTCCCCCTGTCCACCCCACTGTCCATCCCCCTGTCCACCCCACTGTCCCCCTGTCCACCCCTCTGTCCCCCTGTCCACCCCTCTGTCCCCCTGTCCACCCACTGTCCCCCTGTCCATCCCACTGTCCCCCTGTCCATCCCACTGTCCCCCTGTCCACCCCACTGTCCATCCCACTGTCCCCCTGTCCACCCCACTGTCCATCCCACTGTCCCCCTGTCCACCCCACTGTCCCCCTGTCCACCCCACTGTCCCCCTGTCCACCCCTCTGTCCATCCCCCTGTCCACCCCACTGTCCCCCTGTCCACCCCTCTGTCCCCCTGTCCACCCCACTGTCCCCCTGTCCATCCCACTGTCCCCCTGTCCATCCCACTGTCCCCCTGTCCACCCCACTGTCCATCCCACTGTCCCCCTGTCCACCCCACTGTCCATCCCACTGTCCCCCTGTCCACCCCACTGTCCCCCTGTCCACCCCACTGTCCCCCTGTCCCCCCCCCTCTGTCCCCCTGTCCCCCCCTCTGTCCCCCTGTCCACCCCACTGTCCCCCACTGTCCCCCTGTCCATCCCACTGTCCCCCTGTCCATCCCACTGTCCCCCTGTCCACCCCACTGTCCATCCCACTGTCCCCCTGTCCACCCCACTGTCCACCCCACTGTCCCCCTGTCCCCCCCTCTGTCCCCCTGTCCACCCCTCTGTCCCCCTGTCCATCCCACTGTCCCCCTGTCCACCCCTCTGTCCCCCTGTCCACCCCACTGTCCCCCTGTCCACCCCACTGTCCCCCTGTCCACCCCACTGTCCCCCTGTCCATCCCACTGTCCCCCTGTCCACCCCACTGTCCCACTGTCCCCCTGTCCACCCCACTGTCCCCCTGTCCACCCCACTGTCCCCCTGTCCCCCCCCTCTGTCCCCCTGTCCCCCCCTCTGTCCCCCTGTCCACCCCACTGTCCCCCCCTCTGTCCCCCTGTCCACCCCACTATCCCCCTGTCCCCCCCTCTGTCCCCCTGTCCCCCCCTCTGTCCCCCTGCCCCCCCCTCTGTCCCCCTGTCCATCCCACTGTCCCCCTGTCCATCCCACTGTCCCCCTGTCCACCCTTCTGTCCCCCTGCCCCCCCTCTGTCCCTCTGTCCCCCTGTCTCCCTGTCCACCCCTCTGTCCATCCCACTGTCCCCCTGTCCATCCCTCTGTCCCCCTGTCCATCCCCTATATATATTATTTATTATTCATTCTTTTATTCTTGTGCACTACAAAAAAGATGTGTGCATAGGAATTTAGGAATTGGTTCATATTTTTTTTAACTATAGTGCGGCCCCCCAACAGTCTGAGGGACCGTGAACTGGCCCCCTGTCTAAAAAGTTTGAGGACCCCTGATCTAAACCATTGGTGTGTTCAGGGTGATGTGCAGTGTTAGTTTTCCACCACACATAGCGGTTTACTTTTAGGCCAAAAAGTTAAAGTTTGCTGTGTCCCCCAGACGGCTTCTTGCAAACTGCAAACAGAACTTCTTATGGCTTTCTTTCAACAATGACTTTCTTCTTGTCACTCTTCCATAAAGGCCAGATTTGTGGAGTGCTCGACTAATAGTTGTCCTGTGGACAGTTTCTCCCACCTGAGCTGTGGATCTCTGCAGCTCCTCCAGAGTTACCATGGGCCTCTTGTCTGCTTCGCTGAATAATGCTCTCCTTGCCCAGCCTGTCAGTTTAGGTGGACGGCCATGTCTTGGTAGGTTTGCAGTTGTGCCCATACTCTTTCCATTTTTGGATGATGGATTGAACAGAGCTCCGTGAGATGTTCAAAGCTTGTTCAAAGTAAGGAACAACTGCAAACCTACCAAGATGGCCGTCCACCTAAACTGATAGGCTGGGCAAGGAGAGCATTATTCAGCGAAGCAGCCAAGAGGCCCATGGTAACTCTGGAGGAGCTGCAGAGATCCACAGCTCAGGTGGGAGAATCTGTCCACAGGACAACTATTAGTCGAGCTCTCCACATATCTGGCCTTTATGGAAGAGTGACAAGAAGAAAGTCATTGTTGAAAGAAAGCCATAATAACCTAACCTTGTTTAAACTTCTCCACAACTTTATCCCTGAACTGTCTGGTGTGTTCCTTGGCCTTTATGTTGCTCTTTGTTCAGTAAGGTTCTCTAGCAAACCTCTGAGGGCTTCACAGAACAGTTGTATTTATACGGAGAATAACTTACACTCAGGTGAACTTTATTTACTAATTAGAAAAGAAGCAGCCTGAAAGCTTTCTCTTTGTTATGACACACCTCCATCCCCAAATAACATGCAATACAACAAAATGTTGTCCATGGGACTTTAATGGTCAAATTAAATGGAGTAAATGGAGTAAGTTGAGCAAGTAAAATCTCAGAATTTATTGGCGTAAAAAATATATACATAGATATGAATAGTAAACTCATAGTGCAAGTTGTAAACAAAAAATACAAAACATGTGCATGTACATCTGTATACTCAACGCATTTTGTGAGCTCAGCTTGCTTCTTCAGGAGTTGATGTCTGTTTATGCAAATTTGTCTGTAACATAAATATCAACGAGATAGGGCATACAAAATTGGTTGTGGTCAGACAAAAAGCAGAGGGCCTACTAGGACATCCCATACTTACATCGGAAGATTGGGTCCGAGTGTTACCCCCCACACGGCAGCAGCGAAAGGCATTCCAACCGGGAGCTGAAGAAGCAGGACCCAACACATCCAGAGACCAGGCGGAGGGCGAACATGGCAGAAAAATGTGTGAAAAGAGAGTGTCCCCTGAAGTCCCCCATTGGCCATATGCAGCATAACAACTGTAACAAAAAATTGTATTAGTATATGTAACTGAGTCCGTTAATAACTACTAAAGGGCTGGGCGCCTGAATTACAGCAGCGGGAGGTGTTTTTGAAGCGCCTGATTAGAGCCATAGGCTCCAATAGGCTTCAAAAAAGGTGAACTGCGAGCGCAAAGCATTGTGCTTGCAGTCCACCCAGGTGTGTTAGAAAAACAAATGAATATTCGCTTTCCTAATACTGAACCGTCTCTCCCCAATCAGGTGCGTGGGTCTGTTACCCGTCACCCAATTGGCTGAAATGACAGGTGCTGTGATTGGACGCCTATCAGGAGGAGAGGACGGGAGGAGACGCATGGATTACACCGCTAGACCCGCTGCCTCACTGAGATAGGGTAAGTGCCGGGCAGGCGGCGAGTGGGCGGGGGGGTCACAGTGGCAGCATTTGATGGGCACACTGGCGATGTTTGATGGGCACAGTGGCTGCAATTGATGAGCACAGTGAGGCTGCAGTTGATTTTTCAGAATTCTTTAGTTTGTTTTGAGCACCAGCCGCCACTGGTACAGACATAAAAAAGACTACATCATGTAAATTCCAGAAAACATTCCCAGTGTGAAGATCAGGAAGGTGAGATCACTCCTCGTGTAGAGTAGAACAGTATAAAAAGGAGACCTATAATATTTATCTGGCACCTGTGGAGGGTGGACATGGTAGATCCTGGTTTCCAGAATTTCACATCGAGTGTGTCACAGGGTTCTCCATGTGGGTCTTGTAGTGCATTAAGTAGCCAGCATCGGAATGGGCTGCTTCTGCTCCTTCCCTAAAAGGAGGAAATTACCATCATGGCTGGATATCCAGGTGTAAGTGGATAAGTTAAAAGTGGAAGTTAAATGGGCTAGAGAAAAAGTTTGCTAGTAGAGGAAGTAGACAGAAAAAAGTAAAGGGGAGGGGAAGTGAATGGGGACAAAGAAGAAATCGTTGTGCGGATGGGATAAAAGCCAAGCTTGGACCCCAGAAGGGTTTCACCAATCTCATGTTTTAAATAATTGTATTTAATCATTGATTATGGCTATTGAGAGTAAATCATATTTTTCACAGATTGTGGTTTATTTCTTGGTTCAATTATGCATGTATGATCCAGTATATTTTGTCTGGTGCACCCCCTTTTTTCTTTTGTTTTTATCACCTGTTGAATGTTTGTTTTATTAGAATTATATACCTATTATTACCGTGGTCATTTGGTGATGCCAGGAGCCACATTATCAAGAAGGTTGACAACTGGCAAAAGCAATGTACAGTGTGTTAGCAATTCTCGTGAAAAGGAAGGGGAAAATACTGCGCTAAACCAAAAATAAAATACAAATAGCCGCTAACACTCAAACAAACAAGGTCCAAATCAATATGCAAAAAATTAGTGTAGCGCTAAAAAATGTGACCATATGAGTGGAAACAGCTGTACATGTGACTAAAAAGGGAACAGTGCACATAAATAAGCGAACTGGTGACTGAAAGAAACCAGTACACATAAAAAATAATGTGCTGAAAATACAATCAAACACGTAAGTTGAGTGTGTAAAAATATGAATAAATATGACAGGAACTGTGCTGGTGAAACATAGTAAATAACACGAATAGTGTATCAATGTCCAAACACATGCATAGAAATAGAAAAGTTCTTTCTCCCCAGTTTCCAAATAGAGTTTGGACATAAGATCCGGATGGACTGGTTAGTACGCCTGTAGACACTTCAAAGGAATTCACAAATAAGAAGTTGGGTACTCTTACCAGATAAGATGGAAACACATGCCATACGGCAGTGAGTGAAACAAGCTCATAATCCTTGGTTCCTGGTAGTGCGAAGATGCCACGCTGGATACGCTGATCAGTTGACGACTCCGGATCATGTGGCCAAACAGCAATAAAACCCCGACAGCCAAGCCAATCCAAGGAATGATGGTGTGAGAGAATGGTCACCAGTACCCAAATATAAAATGAAAGGGAAAAATGGGCTCCATATGGCGCAGGTCAACCAAATATGGTTTAATGAAGTATAAAATATCTTACAGCGAGATATAGCAGGATATAGGATGTAAAAGTGATCACAAAAATGAAATGAACAAATAAAAGCAATGTGAGAAGCAAGGAGATGCTGGGCCAGCATCTCCTTGCTTTCACATTGCTTTTATTTGTTCATTTCATTTCACTTCAATAAACCATATTTGGTTGACCTGCGCCATATGGAGCCCATTTTTCTCTTTCATTTTATATTTGGGCACTGGTGACCATTCTCTCACACCATCATTCCTTGGATTGGCTTGGCTGTCGGGGTTTTATTGCTGTTTGGCCACATGATCCGGAGCCGCCAACTGATCAGCGTATCCAGCGTGGCCTCTTCGCACTACCAGGAATCAAGGATTATGAGTTTGTTTGACTCACTGCAGTATGGCATGTGTGTCCATCTTATCTGGTGAGAGTACCCAACTTCTTATTTGTGAATTCCTTTGAATTGTCTACAGGCGTACTAACCAGTCCATCCGGATCTTATGTCCAAACTCGGAAACTGGGGAGAAAGAACTTTTCTATTTCTACACACGCGTTTGGACATTGATACACTATTCGTGTTATTTACTGTGTTTCACCAACACAGTTCGAGTCATATTTATTCATATTTTTCACACTCAACTTGTGTGTTTGATTGTATTTTCAGCACATTATTTTTTGTGTGTACTGGTTTCTTTCAGTCACCAGTTCGCTTATTTATGTGCACTGTTCCCTTTTTAGTCACATGTACCGATGTTTCCACTCATATGGTCACATTTTTTAGTGTTAGCAATTCTCCACATTCCCTCTGAAGGTGCAGTAGGTAGGCTTGTGAATCTTCACAGCTCAGGAAATGCCAAAATCTTTATTCCTTACCTTTTAACTATCTAGACGTTCCATAGAGTATTTGAAGGATTTATAGGCAAAGTGGAGAAAATACAGATTCATAAATATAAAACATTTTTGAATAATTTTGTCAATTGATTATATCATTTCACACATTCTTATGGAAAGCACATAATACATCCACCATATTTACATCTTTGTCCCTAGACTTACCCCAGAAGATCCTTTGTGCTTTATCCAGGCCTCAGTGCTTCACTTCATATGTGTAATGCCCTGTACACACGGTCGGATTTTCCGATGGAAAATGTGTGATAGGACCTTGTTGTCGGAAATTCCGACCATGTGTAGGCTCCATCACACATTTTCCATCGGATTTTCCAACACACAAAGTCTGAGAGCAAGATATAAAATTTTCAGACAACAAAATCCGTTGTCGGAAATTCCGATCGTGTGTACACAAATCCGACGCACAAAGTGCCACGCATGCTCAGAATAAATAAAGAGATGAAAGCTATTGGCCACTGCCCCGTTTATAGTCCCGAGGTACGTGTTTTATGTCACCGCGTTTAGAACAATCGGATTTTCCGACAACCTTGTGTGACCGTGTGTATGCAAGACATTTTTGAGCCAACATCCGTCGGAAAAAATCCTAGGATTTTGTTGTCGGAATGTCCGAACAAAGTCCGACCATGTGTACGGGGCATAAATGTCATTCTTACTTGGAAAGAAAGCCAGATAGAGAAACTTGAAGAAAGAGTGATCCTCCTGATGTGGTAAGAAGAGGGTTTCAGTAACCCCCTGGTCTATCTCCTCTCCATTTTTCAGCCAAGTCATGTTTATTACCGGAGAAAAGATGTTTGTCACTGAGCAGATCAAGATGTTTGGCTCTCCAAGCACTACAGGATGTTCTGTGTATATTCTCACTCTGGGTATAACTGGGAAGAATTAGACAAAGTCATGTATGGCATACAGCACAGATGCCGGCTGGCTACACATTGGCCTACCTACATGTTTTCCATCATTACAGGTAGATTGCCATACGTGGTCTGGCCACTCTGTAGTCAATAGTAGCAAACATAGACATACTATGTTTATTTAAGGAGAAGTATAGCCAAAGCTATTTTGATCATACTTGTCCTAAGAAAAAAGGGACACTCTTGAGTACGGACAGGGAGGCTGCACACCCCGAATATAGAATTAAAAAACAGAAAATCCCCCTAATGGGGCTTTAATGCAGCCAATGGTATATGAAACACAAAATACAAAAAAGTGTTGTGATGGCCATTTTAATTTGGTTAATACAGCAAGTACTGACAACAAAGAATTTGGGACATGGACTTAAATCCAAAGATGAAAATAGGAAACAGTGCCAATAACAGAGGACAGTGTACAATACAATTACATCACAGGCAACAGTAATACAATAGCACAAAGATGTTGGTTGTGTGAGATCCTGACGCGTTTCGACCCCAATGGGTCTTCTTCAGAGGATAGGTATGTATAAAAACTGTAAAAATGTAGACATGTGTCAAGCAATTTCAAGCCAAAACAAAAAGAAAGAGTATATAAACAATTCCATATGGTGTATCTTTACCAGTCACGATGTACTCGATGGTTGCAAGTGGCCATAATGTGAAAGAATATCCCTCTTGGTGTATCCCCGATATCCTAGCGGGTGGGCCAGTCACAAGGGGAGCGAGTGCCACCCACACGTCTTACAAGGAATCACACACTATGTAACCCCAAAGGGGCGGAGGGAGAGAAGGGGGTACACACTGCACCTGCGATAAAATTACAATGTATATATTTATTAAGTGGCGGGTTCCAAAATAGGATTTGTACGGCAAAAGAGTCAAAAGAAAAATGTGTCTATTTGCTATTACAATTTCGAGGGTTCTAGCTGGATAACAGGCGTGGTGGGATGACGAAGCCATGCAAGAGGGAAGACAACAAGGATAGCAGGTGTGAGGGAAAAAAGTGAGGGAAGAAGAGTGAAGGAAAAGAAAGGAAGGAAAAGATAAGTGATGAGCAGGGATGGAATGGAGGGGAAGGGAAGGAAGGGGAAGGAACGGCGGGGAAGGTATGGTATGGTAAGGAAAACACATATATAATGCATGGGTCGGCTCCCAAATCACGTCCGTATATGTAAGGAACCTGAGAACACAGAGAGAAAGTGTAGCGACCAGTGAGTGTAGGAGAGGCCCATCAAGGGGCCAGAAAAAGTGAAAAGTGAAAAAACCAAGAATAGTCGTAAACCAAACAAAACAAAGAAAAAGCCCCCAAACAGGTATGAGTATGTGAGTGACATGTGAGAAGAACAGAGTGAATGAGGGGGGCATGGAATTAAGTGTGAGATTGATGAGGTTACCGATAAGATAATCGAAAATAGTCCATGATATCACGGATTGTGGAACGGGTAAATCAGAATTGCAAACAAGATGAAAGAAAATATATCACATTAGTGGTGTGAACCGAGCATGGTGAACGCAGTAAGAAGGTGTATGAATCAGTATAGAATATGTACTTACCACCAAATGGGATGATAAGGCAGCACAGAAGCGTCCAGTGGAAACAAATAATCCAACTGGACCTTCCCTATTGCCAACCTAATTTATAGAAGAACTTATTTGCCAAAGTATCCCGCAGGTGCAGGTGTCCCTCCCCCTCCATTCATTCCCCCATGAGGAAAGAGCGATTCTGTTTGCAATTCTGATTTACCCGTTCCACAATCCGTGATATCATGGACTATTTTCGATTATCTTATCGGTAACCTCATCAATCTCACACTTAATTCCATGCCCCCCTCATTCACTCTGTTCTTCTCACATGTCACTCACATACTCATACCTGTTTGGGGGCTTTTTCTTTGTTTTGTTTGGTTTACGACTATTCTTGGTTTTTTCACTTTTCACTTTTTCTGGCCCCTTGATGGGCCTCTCCTACACTCACTGGTCGCTACACTTTCTCTCTGTGTTCTCAGGTTCCTTACATATACGGACGTGATTTGGGAGCCGACCCATGCATTATATATGTGTTTTCCTTACCATACCATACCTTCCCCGCCGTTCCTTCCCCTTCCTTCCCTTCCCCTCCATTCCATCCCTGCTCATCACTTATCTTTTCCTTCCTTTCTTTTCCTTCACTCTTCTTCCCTCACTTTTTTCCCTCACACCTGCTATCCTTGTTGTCTTCCCTCTTGCATGGCTTCGTCATCCCACCACGCCCGTTATCCAGCTAGAACCCTCGAAATTGTAATAGCAAATAGACACATTTTTCTTTTGACTCTTTTGCCGTACAAATCCTATTTTGGAACCCGCCACTTAATAAATATATACATTGTAATTTTATCGCAGGTGCAGTGTGTACCCCCTTCTCTCCCTCCGCCCCTTTGGGGTTACATAGTGTGTGATTCCTTGTAAGACGTGTGGGTGGCACTCGCTCCCCTTGTGACTGGCCCACCCGCTAGGATATCGGGGATACACCAAGAGGGATATTCTTTCACATTATGGCCACTTGCAACCATCGAGTACATCGTGACTGGTAAAGATACACCATATGGAATTGTTTATATACTCTTTCTTTTTGTTTTGGCTTGAAATTGCTTGACACATGTCTACATTTTTACAGTTTTTATACATACCTATCCTCTGAAGAAGACCCATTGGGGTCGAAACGCGTCAGGATCTCACACAACCAACATCTTTGTGCTATTGTATTACTGTTGCCTGTGATGTAATTGTATTGTACACTGTCCTCTGTTATTGGCACTGTTTCCTATTTTCATCTTTGGATTTAAGTCCATGTCCCAAATTCTTTGTTGTCAGTACTTGCTGTATTAACCAAATTAAAATGGCCATCACAACACTTTTTTGTATTTTGTGTTTCATAGATCATACTTGTCCTTTAGGTCACAGGGGTGCACATAGTTCTGTACTCTTGTGATCCATATTCAGCCGGTCCAGACTCTGGAGGGATTCCTGCTTTAATGTCAGGATTCACCTAGATGCCTGACTGGAAGCTGGCTTAGCTTCTCAGTGCACCACTAAGAGCCTGAGGCAGCCACTGTAGCCCCCTTTACAGCTCAGCGCTCCAGTGAGTGCTGGATGGGGCAGAGCAGAGGGCAGGTGGACAGTCACCACCCTCTGCTCACTGAAGACTGAGAAATGAGCAATCAGTGGTCTTTGATCACTCAGTTCTTGGTCTTAGAGGTAAAAGGGGACAGATGCAGCATCAGACTGATGCTGCATCCACCTAGGTTAGTATGTATGTATTTAGGTTAGTATGTATCTAGGTTAGTATGTATGTATTTCTTTTAAATAACATGTTAGTGACATGCATGATAAGTAAAAAAACTGCCACTGCCACTCATCAACTGAGCTCGCCATTATAGTCTGGATCCAGGAATTGCCCCAGGGTTACCAGCTTCCAGGAAGAAGCAGCAGCTGTAGGCAGCCTGATCAGCATGTAGCTATGAATTTCAGTGAACAAGGTCTGATATCTGCATATCTATTTCGCAGAGGAGAATAAGAGAGCATATGGAGCTCTGTGCTACAAAAGTCTTCAACAGGCAGGTACAGTAATAGTGGTACCAAGCATGAGACAGTCAATAATATTTTGCTGTGTGTGAAGTTTCAAAAAAAAAATCAGTAGGCTTTGTTAATAACAGTGTCGACCTGGGGTTTTCAACCTGCGGGGCCCACGGGCCACATGTGGCCCAAGACGGCTATAAATGCAGCCCCACACAAAATTGTAAACTTACTTAAAAATGCAGATTTTTGGGGGGAATTTTTTGTAAAAATGTGTTTACACTTAGCGAACACATGCTTCCAAAGAGAAATTTGTCAGTGTGTCTTTACTGGAATTTATATGGTTTTATCTTCCCAAAGAAAAACATCCCATTCTTTACAATCACACCTTATTCATGTTATCAGTTTTCAGCAGCTCACCTTTGTGAGCAATTATTTTCAAGGATGAAACATGGGAAGTGCAAAATTAGTACCAAAATATCAGATGAGCACCTTGATCGGACATTCCGACAACAAAATCCATGGATTTTTTCCGACGGATGTTAGCTCAAACTTTTCTTGCATACACACGGTCACACAAAGTTGTCGGAAAATCCGATCATTCTGAATGTGGTGACGTAAAACACGTAAGTCAGGACTATAAACGGGGCAGTAGCCAATAGCTTTCATCTCTTTATTTATTCTGAGCATGCGTGGCACTTTGTGCATCGGATTTGTGTACACACGATCAGAAATTCCGACAGCGGATTTTGTTGTCGGAAAATTTTATAGCCTGCTCTCATACTTTGTGTGTCGGAAAATCCGATGGAAAATGTGTGATGGAGCCTACACACAGTCCTGTAAGTGTATTTTATGTGCAGCTCATGACAAATCCTCTTCGTTCAATGTGGTCCAGGAAGGTCAAAAGATTGGACACCCCATGGTATAGACATTTAATTAACTGAGCTTCAATGTCAATAGTGTGCAAATAAAAATTAGTTGTAGTAATGTAAATTAAGTAAGAATATGCTTAAGGTAAATCTAAACCCAATCACTAAAATCTCATGAAAGCTTTCAAATGTTAATGCAATTTGAAAAGTTGAGTTCAAATGTTTTTTAATTAAAGCTGACTGCAGTCTATTTTTCCATAAATCCCCTGCAATGACTACCTCCTCAGAGGAAAGTGCTGTCCCAATGAAACGGCTCAGCCAGTGTGGCGCTACAACTAGTCAGTGACCTTGACACAAAAATGATTAACCTGGACGATCGAATCCTTCTTCTACGTTTGAAACATCTGCATGGCAAGACTTCCATATAGTTTTTGGGGTTAAGACATTGGGGTTGATGTACTAAAACTGGAGTGCGCAAAATCTGGTGTGGGATTAGTTAAACCCACAAGCGCTTTTTTTTTTTACCACTACTATTCCTTCATACTGACTTTTAAAATATACAAATGCAGAAATGTAGAAATTGTATGAAATATTTAGCACTGGGAAACACTTTTTGAAAGATAAAAAGTGCATTTTATATACAACTATATAGATCAGACCGAAATGAGGGACAAAGGAGGAAGAAAGAGGAACAGAGGGACATTGTTCCAAATCAGGGACAGTCTCTCAAAATTAGGGACAGTTGAGAGCTATGGGTCAATTGTGCTTGCAATGAATTCTGACTAATCTCAGAAGTTTCTCAAACTGATGACAAAAGCACGTTCCATTTGCCCATCAAAGCTCGTCTACACTGGCCCTCAGGATATGATAATTGTTTGGAAGTTGCCAACATCAGTACTGGTGCTAGACAGATGTGTTCAGAAAATAGGCATAGGATTTATCCAGGATTAATCCAGGCAGCAGGCAAGAACACGGTTGATAAACAGGCCAGGGTCAGCACAGGCAGCAGGCGGAGGTCTGGACAGCAAATAGACAAAAGATTGGTCCAGGCAGCACACAAAAAACATGGTCAATTAACAGACTGGGGTCAGTTCAGGGGGCAGGCAGAGGTGTTGTTAGTATGCAAGAAAAAGGTCAGTGCAGGTGGCAAGCAAATACGTGGTTGTTAAAAAAAAACGGGGTCAGTTTAGGTGGAACGCAGGGACATGGTTAGTATGCAAGTAAAGTATCAGTCCAGGTGGTAGGCAGAAACGTGGTTGATTAACAGGCCAGTTTCAATTCAGGTGGCAGGCAGAGACAAGTTCAGGATACAGGCAAAATGGTCTGTCCAGGCAGCAGGCAGAAACATGGTTGATAAAACAGGCAAATGGTCAGTACACATGACATTGGATACAGGCAAAATGCAGGTAGTTAGACATAGGAGAAACACCTTCACTATACCTTCACTAAGACCGTAGTGAGGTATGGTAGCAACAGAAGTAGTCTACTATGCAGAGGCCAGGTTGAGAGGGACATTGGGAACAATAGTAAAGTGTGTCATGTCTTACTCCATCTTTGGTGCATACACAGAATTTGTAGGGGGTTCAGCCTTTTTTTGGTACAAAGGGAACATAGTAGGGAAGTGTCTCTCATACAATCTGCTGACTGCATCAGAGCAAATGTTTAAATGTTGCTGGTAAATAAGGGCTAAGGGTTATAAACTTTTCTTGGTAATTTAGAAAGGAGCTAGCACTTCCTGTGGCCCCATGGAAGGGTAGATGGACACTTTTTTATACCAGTGGGTGGATCATCTGGTTGCCTCATTTGGCCATTATAATCTACACCTACCATGAATTTATTGTAGTCATGCACACAAAGTGGTTTTTGGAGCAGACTTTGCCTTCCCTAGATTTCCACTGAGGTGTCTTTGTGAATGGAGGAGAGGACAGAGAACTTCCTTCCATTTAGGAATTTCTTTGTTGCAAAAACTTTCTGACTCCCCCTTTTCATCTTTGTGGTGACCACAGACTTTGTGGGAAGGCCTTGTGATTTGCTCGCACTGTACCACAAGCTACAGTTTGCTGCAAACTAATATATCAAGATAATGGCAGGCTAGGAAATTGTCCACAGAGATGGTATCCATAATGGTAGCACAGTTGCTGTTGTACACTGGTCTGATACTGGTACAGATGTTGCTTGCTGCACTAGTACAGATGTGGCTTGCTGCAATGGTGACACTGGTACAGATGTTGCTGGCTGCAATGATGACACTGTACTGGTGTGACAGTGATCAGGTACTGGTGTGTCAGTGATCAGGTAAAGATGTTGCTGGCTGCACTGGTGACAATGATATAGATGTTTCTGGCTGCACCAGTGACACTGTACTGGTGTGGTGGTTGCTGGCTGCACCAGTGACACTGTACTGGTGGTTATCAGGTACTGGTGTGGCAGCAATCCGGTACAGATGTTACTGGCTGCACTGGTCACACTGGTACAGATGTTCCTGGCTGCATGGTGTCACTGTACTGGTGTGTCAGTGATCAGGTAAAGATGTTGCTGACGACAATGGTACAGCTGTTTCTGGCTGCACCAGTGACACTGTACTGGTGTGGTGGTTATCAGGTACTGGTGCGGCAGTAATCTGGTACAGATGTTGCTGGATGCACTGGTGACCATGGTACAGATGTTGCTGGCTGCACCAGTAAAAATGTACTGGCGTGGTGGTTATATAAAGTATTGGTGTGGCAATAATCTGGTACAGATGTTGCTGGCTTCACTGGTGACACTGGTACAGATGTTGCTGGTTGCACTGGTGACACTGTACTGGTGTGAAGGTGATCAGGCACAGATGTTGCTGGATGCACTGGTGACACTGTACTGGTGTGAAGGTGATCAGGCACAGATGTTGCTGGTTGCACTGGTGACACTGTACTGGTGTGAAGGTGATCAGGCACAGATGTTGCTGGATGCACTGGTGACACTGTACTGGTGTGAAGGAGATCAGGCACAGATGTTGCTGGTTGCACTGGTGACACTGTACTGGTGTGAAGGTGATTAATGACTGGTGTGATGATGTTCAGGTACAGATTTTGATGGCTGCACAGACGACACTGTACCAGTGTGATGTTGATAGGTTACTAATGTGATGATGATGAGGTACAGATGTTGATGGTTGCACTGGTGACACTGGTACAGCTGTGGCTAGCAATCAGGGACACAGTGGATGGTTGCACTGGTATGTGGCAGGTTACACTGGTGCGGATAGCAATCAGAGCACTGTAGATGGCTGCACTTGTGTGTGACACTGGTATTTTAAGTGCAAAATCACAGTACTCTCACAGATCGGCTCCTCTTCCTCTCATACATGCTCTCTGTTTGAGAGGAAGGAGAGCTGATTGCCGCAACACACAACCTTTGTTTAGCTCTGTGATCACTGTGATTGGTCACAGTGATCACATGGTACAGAGCCAATTTTTGTTGGCTCTGTACCCTAATTTCCAAGGGACACGGTGATCGCAGGTCATGCCCTTGCGCCCCGTGGTGGAACGTATGTACATCCTGATAGGTCAAAAAAGTTCCTGCCAACTATATACAATGGCCAGGAGGGATGTGGTTAATGAAAAAAAAAGTAATCTGCAATGTTACTCGTTTATTTTAAAATACAATCCTTATATGATATGACTTACCGTATATACAGTACATACTGGCATTGCTCCAAGCTCAGTATGCTGGTTACAGGTTTTAGATTATTATCATGTTTAATTCTCCATTATCCAGGGATCTATGGGGGAGCTTTCCTGGGTTTCCCTCTAAAATGACAGTTTAAATGAGATATGTGTATGTTATTTTCAGTCAGGTGAAGGTCTATCAATATTCCCTATTTGGCACTTGTGGTGAGCTCAGAAGATCAACTTTCTGTAAGTCCATAATACAGCCTCCTGTGAAACAGGTGTAAATTGGAGAAGATATAATATTACATAGACTGCAGTTAGATACGGAGGGGGGGACCCCCCCCAACCTCTCTCCTAGAAGAGATCTGAATTAGTCAGTTATACACAGATTGACAACATGTATGCAGGCAGTGCTGAGCTTCCTTACCAGAAAGCCCATCATGCTTTGCAAATTAAGTGTCCCAAATACATCCTGGATGAAAAGTGTATTTGTAAAATAACGATGTTCTGGAAAAAAAATAATTACATAAAAAGTAATTTTTATAAATGTATAAACTTTTCATAAATGCATCTGAGATGCATCTTACTGATAATTTAGTTTGGCGACAAAAAAAGTCATATTTTATATACAATAACACAGTTAGGACTGAATTTAGATCTGGGACATTTTAGTGAAGGTGATTACATAATTTATGTAGACTGTACAGTTATTTTGTTTAATACCCATAAATACTGTATATTTCAAATCCTAACCCCATTAGTATTCTTTTTGTTTATTATTTGGTGATAATTTCTAGGTAAACCACACATACAAAGCAAACAATGACAAACACAATATTATGCACAAGTCAGAGGGGCGCTTCAGCCTGGCAGCACTGAGGTCATCGGTTCAAATCCCAACCAGGAGGACACTACTTGCCCGGAGATTGCATGTTCTCCCTGTGCCTGTGTGGGTTTCCTCCGGGTACTACAATTTCCTCTGGCTTCTGTCTAAACTGGCCCTAGTATGTGTATCAGTGGTGCCCCGCCCATTAGGGGCGCAAGGGCGCCGCCCCCTATCCATGCCTCTGGCCCCCTAATCTACATTCGGGGTACCGGATACATGGACTCCAATGGGGGGGTTTTGAAGCATGTGATTAGAGTCAGAGACTCTAATAGGCTTCAAAAAAGGAGCACTCTGAGCCCACCCAGTTGTGTGACCATAGCAAATAAATATTCACTATTCTCACACTGATCCTCCTCCCGGGCCAATCAGGAAGTGTGTCGTGAGACCCGTCACTGGGTTGGCTGAAAGGACAGGTGATCCTATTGGACACCTAGGAGGAGGAGGGAAAGCCGTCATGATGCAGAGGAGGAGGAGGCGCCCGCCTGTCAAATGTAGGCGCTGCCCACCCGGAACCTAGATGGGGTAAGTGCTGGGTGACCGACTGACCGACCGACCACAAGACCCCCGGGGGGTGACCCGAGCATGGGGGGGTGCCACCGACCGACCGAGGGGGGTGGTTGTTTGCTGTCCCTCCAAAAAAAAAAAGACACCAGCCGCCACTGATGTGTATGTATGAATGTGAGGTATCCTTAGGCTCCTTGAGGGCAGGGACTGATGTGAATGTACAATATATATGTAAATCACTACATAAATTGTCGGCACTATATAAATACTTGTAATAAAAAAAAGGAGAACATTCCAAATATTTGCTGAAAATTGCAAAAAAAGCAGTCCTTGCCGCTGATTGCTGGCGTGTGGTTTGAGCGCACCATTATTATATCCAAGTTGTGGCTTCCTACTTTCATATTTTGCAGAGCATTCTGTACATCATATGTCATGCATTTCTCTTAGCCAGGGAGAGTCCATACTACCTGCTTACTATTCAGATCCACATGGTACAGCTCATTGCCACTGTAATCAAATACATATTCCCCTGTTGGCTTCTGAGTCTGGACCATGAGGGCAGCAAATTCAAAGTAATCCACTGAAAGAGAAACAACAGAAATACATGAGACATGAAAAGTAAGGCATTCACCAACAAACTATACTCCCATGAGTATATATATATATATATATATATATATATATATATATATATATATATATATATATGCATACTCCTATGGAGTACCAAACCGATAAAAATCATCATGCCTATGAGTTGGAGTAGACACCGCCAATGACCTTTCCTTGGGAATTAAGTGATCCACCACATTGGATTTTGTGCCTACTCTGCCAAACTCCTCCTGCGATTAGGATGGTGCCGGGCTTGCCTGGCTGCTCTCCTCTGTCCTTCTTCCTTAGGCATGTCACACACCTATGCATGATCTAAACACCCAACCTGCAAGACTCACTGATATTGTCTAAATATAAGAAGAATGTACCTGCAACTCAGCATGCTTTGTGTATTTATTTAGGATCTGTGCACTAATCCTATGCGAACCTTCCTTGCACTGCTTCCCATGACCAACTCTACCCAGGGCAGACTCACACCTGACTACACACAGTAAATAGAGCCCTCTTATCTAAATTGCCCCACACTGGCAGGGGCAGGGCTGGCCCTTCCTATATATCTATGGTACATCCCACTTACTACTAGTGGGACCTCTAGCAGTTACTAGGGATGAGCCGAACACCCCACATGTTCGGTTTGTACCAGAACATGCGAACACCATTAAAGTCTATGGGACTCGAACATGAATAATCAAAAGTGCTAATTTTAAAGGCTTATATGCAAGTTATTGTCATAAAAAGTGTTTGGTGACCTGGGTCCTGCCCCAGGGGACATGGATCAATGCAAAAAAAGTTTTAAAAACGGCAGTTTTTTCGGGAGCAGTGATTTTAATAATGCTTAAAGTAAAACAATAAAAGTGTAATATTCCTTTAAATTTCATACCTGGGTGGTGTCTATATTATGCCTGTAAAGGGGCGCATGTTTCCCGTGTTTAGAACAGTCTGACAGCAAAATTACATTTCAAAGGAAAAAAGTCATTTAAAACTACTCGTGGCTATTAATGAATTGCTGGTCCGACAAAACACATAAAAGTTAATTGATAAAAACAGCATGGGAATTCCCCACAGGGGAACCCCAAACCAAAATTTAAAAAAAAAATGGCGTGGGGGTCCCCCTAAATTCCATACCAGGCCCTTCAGGTCTGGTATGGATATTAAAGGGAACCCCGGCCAAAATTTATAAAAAAAATGGCGTGGGGGTCCCCCTCAAAATCTATACCAGACCCTTCAGGTCCCCCAAAAATCCACACCAGACCCTTATCCGAGCACGCAACCTGGCAGGCTGCAGGAAAAGAGGGGGGACGAGAGAGCGCCCCCCTCCTGAACCATACCAGGCCACATGCCCTCAACATTGGGAGGGTGCTTTGGGGTAGCCCCCCAAAGCACCTTGTCCCCATGTTGATGGGTACAAGAGCCTCATACCCACAACCCTTTGCCCCATTTCACAAAAAAACTGTCAAAAATGTTAAAAATGACAAGAGACAGTTTTTGACAATTCCTTTATTTAAAGTCTTCTTCTTTTCTATCTTATTTCTTCTATCATCTTTCTTCTATGTTCCTTTGGTTTCTTCCTCCACAGAAAAACTGTCAAAAATGACAAGAGACAGTTTTTGACAATTCCTTTATATCCAAGTTGTGGCTTCCTACTTTCATATTTTGCAGAGCATTCTGTACAGAAGTCTTCTTCTTTTCCATCTTATTTCTTCTGTCTTCTTTCTTCTATGTTCCTTCGGTTTCTTCCTCCATCTTCTTCTTCCTCTGGTTCTTCCTCCGATCCTCTGCTTCTTGCTCCGGTGTTCTCGTCCGGCATCTTCCTCCGAGGCGTCTTCTTCCCTTCTTCGTTCTGGGGCTGCTCCGCATCCATGATGGGAGGCTCCCACTGTGTGGCACTTCTCGTCTTCTGACACTTCTTAAATTACAGAGGGCGGTGCCACCCGGTGACCCCGCCCCCCTCTCAAGCACGGAGACTTGATGGGGACTTCCCTGTGGCATTCCCTGTGACGTCAGAGGGGGGTCACCCGTTATGTAATTTATCCTTTATTTAAGAACCGTCAGAAGACGAGAAGCGTCACACAGCTGGAGCCTCCCATCATGGATGCGGAGTGGCCTGAGAACGAAGAAGGGAAGAAGACGCCGCGGAGAAAGACGAGAACACCGGAGCAAGAAGCAGAGGATCGGAGGAAGAACCAGAGGAAGAAGAAGATGGAGGAAGAAACCAAAGGAACATAGAAGAAAGAAGATAGAAGAAATAAGATGGAAAAGAAAACTTTAAATAAAGGAATTGTCAAAAACTGTCTCTTGTCATTTTTGACATTTTTGACAGTTTTTTTGTGAAATGGTAGGGGTACCCCCTTACCATTTCATACAGGGGGGGCAGGATATGGGGGTCCCCTTGTTAAAGGTGGCTTCCAGATTCCGATAAGCCCCCCACCCGCAGACCCCCACAACCACCGGGTAAGGGTTGTGGGGATGAGGCCCTTGTCCCTATCAACATGGGGACAAGGTGCTTTGGGGGGCTACCCCAAAGCACCCTCCCAATGTTGAGGGCATGTGGCCTGGTACGGTTCAGGAGGGGGGGCGCTCTCTCGTCCCCCCCTCTTTTCCTGTGGCCTGCCAGGTTGTGTGCTCAGATAAGGGTCTGGTATGGATTTTTGGGGGGACCCCATGCCATTTTTTTTTTTTGGCACGGGGTTCCCCTTAAAATCCATACCAGACCTGAAGGGCCTGGTATGGAACTTAGGGGGACCCCCACGTCATTTTTTTTTTAATTTTGGTTCGGGGTTCCCCTGTGGGAAATTCCCATGCTGTTTTTATCAATGAACTTCTATGTGTATTGTCGGACCGGCAATGCGTTAATAGCCGCGAGTAGTTTTAAATGACATTTTTTCCTTTGAAATGTCATTTTGCTGTCAGACTGTTCTAAACACGGGAAACATGTGCCCCTTTACAGGCATACTATAGACACCCCCCAGGTATGAAATTTAAAGGAATATTACACTTTTATTGTTTTACTTTAAGCATTATTAAAATCACTGCTCCCGAAAAAACTGCCGTTTTTAAAACTTTTTTTTGCATTGATCCATGTCCCCTGGGGCAGGACCCAGGTCCCCAAACACTTTTTATGACAATACCATGCATATAAGCCTTTAAAATTAGCACTTTTGATTTCTCCCATAGACTTTTAAAGGGTGTTCCGCGGCTTTAGAATTTGCCGCGAACACCCCAAAATGTTCGCTGTTCGGCAAACTGGCAAACAGCCGATGTTCGAGTCGAACATGAGTTCAACTCGAACTCAAAGCTCATCCCTAGCGGTTACCTAGGAACTTACTGTATACTGTCTACTCACAGCCTTATATATGGTCACATGTAGTGGCCAATTTGGAGAACTACACCAAACACCTCCTACTCCTGTGTTCCTACCCTACAATATTTGTTTGGATCAGTTTTTATTAAAAGTTTTATAGGGTTCCCAAAAATAAACCAACATCCCCCCCCCCCAAAAAAAAAGAGAACCCCCAAGCCCTAACAATTTTCCCAATAGTGGGGTTATCCATAGAAAACATGTATAACAGAATTGCTGCAGAGGTTGAAGGGGTGGGGGGGTCAGCCCGTCAGTGTTCAGACCATACGCTGCACACTGCATCAAATTGGTCTGCAAGGCTGTTGTCCCAAAGGGAAGCCTTTTCGAAAGATGATGCACAAGAAGTCCCGTAAACAGTGTGCTGAAGACAAGCAGACTAAGGACATGGATTGCTGGAACCATGTCCTGTGGTCTGATTAGACCAATATAAACTTATTTAGTTCAGATGGTGTCAAGCGTGTGTGGCGGCAACCAGGTGAGGAGTACAAAGACAAGTGTGTCTTGCCTAAAGTCAAGCATGGTGGTGGGAGTGTCATGGTCTGGGGCTGCATGAGTGCTGCCGGCATTGGGGAGCTACAGGCCATTGAGGGAACCATGAATGCCAACATGTACTGTGACATACTGAAGCAGAGCATGATCCCCTCCCTTCAGAGACTGGGCCGCAGGGCAGTATTCCAACATGATAATGACCCCAAACACACCTCCAGGACGACCACTGCCTTGCTAAAGAAGGTGAGGGTAAAGGTGATGGACTGGCCAAGCATGTCCCCAGACCTAAACCCTATTGAGAACCTGTGAGGCATCCTCAAACGGAAGGTGGAAGAGGGTTAAGGTAGTGCTGGAAAATAATGGTGGCCACACAAAATATTGACACTTTGGGCCCAATTTGGACATTTTCACTTAGGGGTGTACTCACTTCTGTTGCAAGCGGTTTAGACATTAATGGCTGTGTGTTGAGTTATTTTGAGGGGACAGCAAATTTACACTGTTATACAAGCTGTACACTCACTACTTTACATTGTAGCAAAGTGTAATTTCTTCAGTGTTGTCACATGAAATGAAAGAATAAAATATTTACAAAAATGTGAGGGATGGACTCACTTTTGTGAGATGCTGCATGTGTTTTTTGGTCTAACAATAGTATGCATGTTGCTTTTTTTCAGTCTTAAAACACTAAATGAGAAAAACTTTTTTTTCCTACCTAAAACACACTTACCCTGTTACTGCCACTGACACTAACTGACTCACTAAACTAGATCAAGCCCTGATCTATTTATTATTTCAATAGATTTTATTCACAACCTTCTCCTCTAATAAGGAGAAAAATTTACAATGTAACTTTTCGCCAACACAGACAAGAAACAGCTTTTGGTGGGTTTTCACATTCCCCAACCGTTAGTTTGAGACTCGGAGCTTCCAGCACAGATTGTCGCAATCTAATTAACACAGGGGTTGATTTACTAAAACTAAAGAGAGTGCAAAATTTGGTGCAACTGTGCATGGTGGCAATTCAGCTTCTAACTTCAGCTTATTCAATTAACCACTTCACGCAAGTCGCTGTATCTGTACGTCGGTACTTTGACACTAACTGTATTTTCAGAAACGGCGTGCGGTTCTCTTTATGATAAAAGTAGTCTCTACGGTGGATTCGCCGCGAGATCACTTTTATTGGGGGCGAGTGAAGCCCTCCTCCCGCCTCGCTCCGGTCAACTCTGCCGCTTACCAGAGCCGTCAGTAGCAGCGGAGACGATCGCACCCTTTCCCCTCTGAGTCTGGATGCCGAGTGAGGGAAAGATGGCCCCCACTCGACTCCATAACATTAGATGGCAGAAGCGATGTCAAACGTCACTTCCGCCCAATGGTCTTAAAGGGAATTTTTTTTTTTTTTTTTCAAAAATAAAAATGACATTTTTTTTTTATTGCATTTTAGTGTAAATATGAGATTTGAGGTCTTTTTGACCCCAAATCTTACATTTAAGTGGTCCTGTCATGCTTCTTTCTATTACAAGGGATGTTTACATTTCTTGTAATAGGAATAAAAGTGACCCAATTTTTTTTTATTTTAAGGACAGTGTGAAAAAAAAAAAGTAAAACGAAATAAGTATAAAAAAAAAATTAAAGTGCCCCATCCCAAAGAGCTTGCACGCAGTCGCGCCCGCATATGAAAGCGGTGTTTAAACCACACGTGCAGTATTACCACGATCGGTAGCACGACAGCAATAATTCTACCACTAGATCCCCTCCGTAATTTAAAACTGGTAAACTGTAGACATTTTTAAACGTCGCCAATGGAGACTTTTAAGTGAAGTGCCAAAGTTTGTCGCCATTCCACGACTGGGCACAATTTTGAAGCGTGACATGTTGGATATCAATTTACTTGGTGTAACATTATCTTTCACAATATAGAAAAAAATTGGGCTAACTTTACTGTTCTCTTATTTTTTATTTAAAAAAGTGTATTCTTTCCCCCAAAAAATTACGCTTGTAAGACCGTTGCGCAAATACAGTGTGACATAAAGTATTGCAATGACCGCAATTTTATTCTCTAGGGTGTCTGAAAAAAAAATATGTTTGGGAGTTCTAAGTAGTTTTCTAGCAATAAAAATGATTTTAACTTGTAAACACCAAATCTCAGACGAAGCTCTGTCCTTAAGTGGTTAAAGTATCAGATCTGGCTAAATGATGTTACTAAAGTAGCAAAATATCGGTAAATGACAGTTGGACAAAGAACTCTGGTATGGGAGATTTTATTCCATCTTTCTGGCCAGAAAAGAATGGAAGCTCCTGACCCGACTAGTGTCTACACGTCAAGAGTGTCAGATACAGTGAATACAGTGTAGATATATATTTTCAGCATATTGCGTCACAAGCGAACAGGCGGTACACTTCTGTTTTAACAGACATTCTAACCTTTTAAAAATCAACCTATGCATCCTAAAACCAGATAAGTTCCGCAAAACCATATATATTTTTAGCTTTATACAAAACTCGTCTCTCTGCAATATGCTATTGCGGTTCCTTCATTTGTCCTAAATGATGTCAGCAAGCAAGCTTTTTGCACAGAAAGAGGAATGTAGCAGATTCCTGTAATGGGGAAGTCACAAATAGCTTCAACATGAAATACAAGAAATATGATTCTTAGCTGAAATTCTAAATCAGTCTTACTACACACATAACTATGGCCATATAAACTGACCCCCGTTCCTACTTCATTCCCCCCTTTGATCATAATCATAGCGATTAATATGAGCGAGATTAAGCATTACTAGATAACATACAGTTTTGTTTTTTTTTCTTTTCTATGGTGACCTCTCTAGCAGGCACAAAACATTCTTCTACCGAGATTATTCCCCATTGTCGGTTCCAGCCGGGTCTCTCATTAACTTATAAAACACTGGGATAGTGACCCTTGGCCCATGGTAACAATAAGAATGCAAAAAGAGTAAAAATATTAGCACTCCATACACTATATGGAGAATCAGAAAATAATTAAAACTTGTCTCTGCAATACTTGAGTTGGTGATCAGGGTATGGTTTACCAGCTTACCTGTGGAGCTAAAGCTCTGAATGGTTAGCCAAGTTTTATATGAAGCATCTGATTTTCAACGGAGCACATTGAATAGGTAGTCCCATTATGTATGCAAGTACCAGTCTCTGTGCCCTTGCATTGATAATGAGAGTGCCACAGTAACATCTTGGTAGCTATGGATCCTACTCTGGTGGTCCTTATACAAGGGTCACATGAATTACCCTCCCCCTTTTTAGCTCGGCCAGTATCACTGCTATGACTATCAACAGTCTCGTTATAAAGATTTTAGTAAACATTACACCGATTAATATCCTCAGGCTTCAGCTTGTGCGTAGACCAACCAGCGTCCGGGGTGTGGTTGGAGCAGAGCTTAGTAGATATCCTTTATCTTCCGCCGTGCGTTGAGCCAGCAGCTTCCAGGAGTGTGTTGGCCGCAGGGCTGCAGTCTGTCTATCTTCTGCCGTGCGTAAATTCAGCAGCTTCCAGGAGTGTGCTGATCAAATTCAGCCACTTCTCCTTCTGATTTCTCTGGTCAATCTCAGTCTCAAAGGATCTTGGGGATCTACTGTACTGTGCCAGGAGTCTGTGAGGTCAGCAGCTCGTTTTACCCTGGAGTGGTGTATCCAGGGTGTCACCTCAGCTGCCTTAATGACTGTTGGGGTAGATAGCAGAACAGTGTAAGGACCTCTCCATTTTGGCCCTAGTGGGGTTAAGTTCCACTCCTTTACCCACACTGTGTCTCCTGGTTTGAAGGGGTGTACTGGGTTCGACAAGCTTATGAGAAGTTTCTCTTGAACCCATTTCCCTATATCTTGCTTACTCTCCCCAAGTCCCTATATCAGTTCACGGTTAACTACCCCTCCTATCTGATGCAAGTCTCCTCTTATCCCTCTAATGATGGGTGGGGGCCTACCATACAGTACCTTAAAGGGGACAGATTTGTCCTCTTTGTTGGGGTACTCCGAATTCTCAGTAAAGCAATGGGCAACATCAAGGTCCATTTCATTTGGGTTTCCTGACAGAGCTTGGCCAGTTGTGACTTGAGCGTGCGGTTCATTCATTCAACTTTTCCAGAGCTTTGGGGCCTATATGCAGTGTGTAGTTTCCAAGTAGTCTTAAAGGCTGTTGCTAATTCCTGGAGGCACTTGTGGACAAAAGCAGGGCCATTGTCTGAGCCTATATCTGGGGATAAACATCTTTTACAAAACTGCTTCCGTCAGTAAAGTACTCAACGTTTGGATTTTCCAAGGGGCTGTCTTTCAAGTCTGGTCGGCTTGCATATCCATTACCTGGAGACTGTCATGAGTTAGGGGTTCCTGTGAGGTTGGGAGCAGAGTGGCTGGGTTTAAAGTGTTTACAATCTCTAAGTGGATACGAGGATTTTCACACAGCATAGCTTGATATTTAACCATTTGACTGTTAGTAAACCAGTGATTTCCCTTGTAATCCATTAATGCCTGTACTTGGTGTGGGACTCGGACATAAGTCTCCTGACCTAATGACAACTTGTCAGCTTCGGCCACAAGGAGGGCTGTTGCTGCGATGGCCCGCAGGCAGGATGACCATCCCTCAGCTACAGTGTCCAGTTGTTTTGAAAGGTATGCTACAGGGCGCTGCCAAGACCCAGAGTATTGTGTCAGGACTCCTACTGCCATTCCTTGTTTTTCACTGACATATAAATAGAGGACTTTTTGGCTATCTGGCAAGCCTAGTGCAGGAGCCTGCATTAGGGAGACCTTAATGTCTTAATGCTCTGTTTTGTTGTTGTCCCCATTGAAAGGGTTCCTTTTCTCCCCCCCTTTGTGGATTCATAGAGGGGTCTGGCTTTTGTGGCAAAGTCCGGTATCCAGATTCAGCAGAAACCTGCCACCCCCAGGAATTCACGTACTTGCCGTCTGGTAGTCGGGGTGGGAATCTGACAAACAGCTTCTTTCCTGCCTTCTCCCAATTGTCTCTGTCCTTGTGATACTCTGAATCCCAGGTACTTTACAGTCTCTTGTCACAATTGCACCTTTCTCCGGGACACCTTATAACCTGCCTCCCACAGTAATTGTAACAGTTAATTAGTGACCGCTGGGTGCATGGTCATTACAGCCTGACTGACCGCTCTGAGGTCTTGAACAGGACGACAGTGAGCTGTTTCGGGTTTCTGTACTGGGAGTAGATGTGTATTCCAGGGAGACTGACAGGGTTTTAGAATTCCATAGTATAGGAATTCGTTTAACTACTTTTGTATTCCTACTAGGGCTTTTAAAGGGACTGGGTACTGTTTCAGGCTGACTGGAGTGGCTCCTGATTTTAATTCAATAAGGATTGGGGAAATGTGTCTGGCTAATCCTGGTGGGTTGTCTTCTGCCCATAGTCCCGGGATGTCTTGCAGTATGCGGGCTTCAAAGGGATGGGGCAATTTTAGGATAGCCTGTCCGTCAGATTGGAAGTATATGTATGCTCTGAGTTTAGCAAGTAAGTCTCTGCCCAGCAAGGGAATAGGGGAATCCAGCATGTACAGGAACTGATGTTGGACTTGATGCCCCCCCAAAACTACAGTCTTTCTAATAGGAAGGGTCTTTTGCCTTTATACTTCTGCACTGCTTGGTTAATTCTGTGTCTCTCCTCAGTATTAAAAAGTGTCATTAAAAGTTGCTGGCAGTCCGAACAAGTGGGGTTATGGGTCTGAGTTATTGACCGGAGCAAATCTGTGATGGCTTGGGGCTTCTCAGAGTAGGCAGGGTTATGAATCTTCCAGTTCAGTAAATCTGTTGTGGTAAAAAGGGGTGTAAACTAGAGTCCGATGTTCCTCCACCGCCTGTTTTCTTAGGGGCATTTGCAGAGGTATGTTGAAAGACGGGGCAAGGGTCCGGCTGCTTGCATCAGGCTTTCTCGGAGTGGAATTGGACACTTGATTGGGGAGCCCATTGACTACTACTGAGTTCCCTATTTCTGTCCTGCCTATACACAGAGTGTTACGGTTCGGAGTATATTTATTGAGATTTGGCATTGACAAACTTGCTGAATCTGATGTAGGTGGACAACAACTTGAGTCCCCTTGTTTACTGGACGGGGCATTTGGACATGGCTCTGACCTGTCTCTATCTGAGGTCCGTTCATCTACATACGGGGGGAGGCTGATCTGTCTCTTCGGGTTGAGAATATATGTGTTTTGTTTGTTTTGTTAGTGGTACTACTCTTGTCATAACCATAATTCTACACTGTTCCTCTTTTTGTGGCTTCTATCCACTGCAGGTCTTTATCTCCCATTTGTCCAAAGGATGCACAATCATCCAGACGGATGTTTTCCCCTAGCTGACTGACTGAGGATTTGTCCGAAAGATGCACAATCATCTAGACGAACATTCCTCCTGACTGACTGGCTGAGGATTTATCCGAGAGGTGCACAATCATCTGGACGGATATTCCTCCTGACCGGCTGAGGATTTATTCAAGGGATGCACAATCATCCGAACGAACAGTCCTCCTGGAAGGTGCGTCTTGGTCATGTTTCTGTGAGTCTGACATAATATTCTCAAATAATCAGTCAATGGTCTCTAAGTCAAGGGTTCCCTGTGGGGGCCACTGCGCTCCATAGCGGGGCCAATCTTTCTCAAACAATGTTATCAATTTCTCAGGGCTAAGTTTTAAATTGCAGTTCTTAGCAAATCCCTTCCTAAAATTGGAGATCATGGATTGTAGGGGAGATTCAACACTATATTTCCCACCCATACTTATAACCTAAAAGACACCAAGACAGACACAGAGGGTAGGGTAAATGATGAGAATTCAGTAAGGGGTCTGAATCCTCGACACAAGTAGGGACAATAGACAACGCTTCCCTCGGTCAGTGGCCTGGGCGCGGTCTCCCAGCCAGGAAACGCACTTAGAAGAGGACCACGGTCACCTCACCACAAAGTGATGTCTCATACACACATCAATCATACCAGACAATCCCACCCAAAAATTACTGATTGACTGAGGATTCATCCGAAAGATGCACAATCATCTGAATGGACGTCTCTCTTGGAAGGTGATCAGGCTTCCCTTCTCTCGATCCGTCGAGAGGCTGGCTGGCTGTCTGACTGTTATCCAAAAACAGAAGTAAAAAGACTCTCACCTGTTCCCGTTGGAGCTCCAGCTATCTATTTCTCAGATTCCCAGGTCCTTTTGACGCTACCAAGGTCGTCCACAGCAGGCCACCAAATGGGACACAGCGCAGTCTCCTAGATAACAGTTCTAGAAGGGGCCTTTTGAGACTACGATATAGCCCGCAGGGCTGGCCTCTCGGACCACTCCTTGTAGGTCTGGTGGAAAACAGTGCCACCTGCCTCAACAGGTCACACCGATATTCCCCCCTCACGGCCAAATGCACCAAATAAAGTAGCAGAATATCGGTAAATGACAGTTGGACAAAGAACTCTGGTATGGGAGATTTTATTCCATCTTTATGGCCAGAAAAGAATGGACACTCCTGACCCGACTCGTGTCTACACGTCAAGAATGTCAGATACAGTGAATACAGTGTAGATATATATTTTCAGCATATTGCGTCACAAGCAAACAGGAGGTACACTTCTGTTTTAACAGACATTCTAACCTTTTAAAAATCAACCTATGCATCCTAAAACCAGATAAGTTCCGCAAAACCATATATATTTTTAGCTTTATACAAAACTCGTCTCTCTGCAATATGCTATTGCGGTTCCTTCATCTGTCCTAAATGATGTCAGCAAGCAAGCTTTTTGCACAGAAAGAGGAATGTAGCAGATTCCTGTAATGGGGAAGTCACAAATAGCTTCAACATGAAATACAAGAAATATGATTCTTAGCTGAAATTCTAAATCAGTCTTACTACACACATAACTATGGCCATATAAACTGACCCCCGTTCCTACTTCATTACTACATTTATTATGAATAAAAATGCACACTACCTTCAACTGATTGACAGCTTAATCCTATCAACCAACAGCAAACTGGACAAACACAGGACAATCATGGTCACAGACAGTGGCAGTGTGTCCATAAGGGCGCATGGGCGCCACCCCCCCTCCAGCCACCCCCCTCTATGACCAATGGGCTCTAATAGGCGTCAAAAAAGGTGACCTGCGAGCGCCATGCTTGGTGCTCGCAGTCCAACCAGGTGTGTTCCTAAAATCTGAACCGCCTCTCCACCAATCAGGTGCATGGGTCTGTTACCTATCACCTGATTGGCTGAAATGACAGGCGCTCTGATTGGACACCTATCAGGAGGAGAGGACGGGAGCAGAGGAGGGGAGGAGATGCATGGAGAACACTGCTTGCTGCCATGGGGGGGGTCACAGTGGCGGCATTCAATAGCACAGTGGCAGCATTTGATGGCACAGTGGCGGCATTCGACGGGCACAGTGGTGGCATTCGATAAACACAGTGGCAGCATTTGATGTCACAGTGGCGGCATTCGATGGGCACAGTGGCAGCATTTGATGGCACAGTGGCAGCATTTGATGGCACAGTGGCAGCATTTGATGGGCACAGTGGCAGCATTTGATGGGCACAGTGGCTGAATTTGATGGGCACAGTGGCTGAATTTGATGGGCACAGTGGCTGAATTTGATGGGCACAGTGGCAGCGCTTGATGGGCACAGTGGCAGCGTTTGATGGGCACAGTGGCAGCGTTTGATGGGCACAGTGGCTGCGTTTGATGGGCACAGTGGCTGCAATTGATGGGCACAGTGGCTGCAATGGATGGCACAGTGGCTGCGTTTGATGGCACAGTGAGGCTGCAATTGATGGGTTTTCTTCTGAATTTTTCAGTTCACAGAGCGTTTGCTCTGTGACCGGTCCACTGGTCACGGAGCAAACGCTTCTCATCCAAAGCAATCCAGTTAATGAGATGCAAATAAGTATTGAGTAAGTATCTTAGTATCTTGCTAGTTCTGTCTTTCTGTTGACAATAGGGAAAGGTAGAAACTAAAATGACTCTTTACCAGCCAATCAGACAAAAAAAAAATACTTTTCACTGTTACTAGGTAAAGCTTCTTTTTCTTAAACTGCATTTGTACTGCTTATCCATGAAAGCAATAATTTAGCACCATTATGGATGATATCGCTAAAACTACTACTAATACCAAAACACAGAACAATGTACTCTCTGCTGTAATTTTTAAAGTGTATCTATGGTCAAAATTTTAAATCATATATATTTATTTCCACATAATCTTTCAATTATTTCCAGCATGCTCCCTTTAACCACTTCCCCTGTTTTTTCAGCAATAACTTCGTCATTACTAAAGGTAACAAGGGTAATACATATAGGGGGTTATTTACTAAAGGAAAATCCACTTTGCACTGCAAGCGCACTTGAAGGTGCAGTCGCTGTAGATCCGAGGGGGACATGCAAAGAAAATAAAAAACAGCATTTTAGCTTGCACATGATTGGATGATAAAATCAGCAGAGCTTCCACTCATTTCAGATCTACCCCTTAGATTTAGAGCGACTGCACTTCCAAGTGCACTTTCAGTGCACTTTTAGTGCAAAGTGGATTTGCCTTATGTAAAGAACCCCGTAGTATTTTTTCTTTTTAAGGACAAACAAGGCTTTCTTTTCATGATATCATGATGCAACAATGATTTTTTTCCCCACAATCCTTAGACAATAAAAAACACAACAAAACTAAACAAAACACATTTTTTTTAGCAGTATTAGTATAAAAATAGTGTTACTGCACATAAAATGTGCACATTTTATTCTGTAACTTGTCCTGTTTAAAAACACAATAAAAGTATGCCTCTAGTACGAAGCATTGCAAAGTTATTCATAAATTAATTTTTTTTTTTTAATTTTTCACTTTTTTAAATGGGAAATGTGTAAATATATCTTAAATGTGTAAATATATTAACAAACAAAACAAAATCGAAAAAAGTTTAAATATGAATAGTTAATAAAATAGGAACAAGCAAAAAAGTCAGCAGGAAAATACTAATTGAAACAAGGAGGAGACTAGGGAGTTAATTAGCACTGATTATAGTAAACTATAACAACAGAGGGTTAAAAAAAAACAAAAAACTTTTTTTACATGTCAGGTTGCTTTAACTGACATAATTTGCAAGTCTAAGTTCATCCCTTTGATCTGCAGATGAATAAACAGAAAGATACAAAAGTAGCAATATGTAACTTTGTATATTTGTATAATTGTGTCTGGAGCATTGTGGTTTATTAACACTGATTAAAGTGCTTGTAAAGCCTAAACATTTTTTACCTTAAAACAGAGTTCCACCCAAAAGTAGAACTGCTATTCTGCTTCCTCCCACCCTCCAGTGCCACACTGTCATTACTTTACATTGTAGCAAAGTGTCATTTCTTCAATGTTGTCACAAATTATATAATAAAATAATTTTAAAAATGTGAGGGGCATACTCACTTTTGTGAGATGCTGTAATTCTCAGTTAGGCGAGAATGGTGAGGGCAGAGCTGCTAGGAAAAAAATTGGTCTCTAAAAAAAAAAAAAAAAAAAGATTGCTATAAATGCTATTATTGTGGAAGGGCTTATGCCCCGTACACACGGTTGGATTTTCCGATGGAAAATGTCCGATCGGAGCGTGTTGTCGGAAATTCCGACCGTGTGTGGGCTCCATCAGACATTTTCCATCGGATTTTCCGACACACAAAGTTGGAGAGCAGGAGATAAAATTTTCCGACAACAAAATTCGATCGCGTCAATTCCGACCGTGTGTGGCCTGTTCCGACGCACAAAGTGCCACGCATGCTCAGAAGAAATTCCGACACGGAACAGCTCGTTCTGGTAAACTTAGCGTTCGCAATGGATACAGCACTTTCGACACGCTGCAATGTTAAAAATGGTTTAATACAGCGCACTCTCTTCTTCTTTATAATGTGACAAGAATAAAGTAGTTTTGCTGCTCATATTCACACACACTTCTCACAAACTTATTTCGTTACTATTTATCGGGATTCCCTCAATATATTTTGATTTCTCACATCTGACAGCATAATTTAGTTGTATTTTTTTTGGCTTTAATGTAGATTCTTTTTTTGTGTTTGTATTTTTTTGAAGGGTGTTATTTTTTTTTTTTGGATTTTTATTTGTACTCCCGAAAATGTTTGTGTGTGTTTTTTGTGTCAAGTTACCACAACACCATTGATATGATGTTCTATTTAATCTGTAGGAGATTGTTTGGTGTTGTTGTCCCTTGTTAATTTTACATTGTATTTTAGAAATGTACCTGAATCGTCACCAACAAACTGTCCTTTTTGGATTCAAACACACACAGGAGAGTAGAATTTTCCCAAAATAAATTTTATTAAGGGCTCACAACTAAACAAAGAGGGAGGCAACGCTGGAGAAACAGCAGAAGTGGTTGAAGCCTTAGACCCCCAGGGCAGACATCAATAATTTTAAAGCAAAATTGGTGGCCTGAGGAGTCCTTATCTAAGGGAGGGCAGTCTGGTCCAGAAGTCCCAGAGATCCGGAAAGCAGCAGATGACATCTGTGTCCCCAGGCTGTGGTCATACGAGAGACTGCATCTTTTGTCAGACCAGACTGAACCCAGGGCCATCACTCTCTGGTCTTCCTTCCACGCTTCCTTCCACGCGGTGGCTCTGGTGGTGGAGTTATGGCAGCAGGAGGAGGAGGATGGTCCAACTCAATGACGTCGGTCTTGGGTGTTAGTTCCCCACTCACCCCCTTACGTAGGACTTTATACAGAAGGTCCTCACAGAGCCTGCGTTGACCCTCCTGCATGCCCTGCAGTTTTGTGGCAGCCATGCAGGCAAAGGCCTCTTCAGGACTGGGGAAGGCTCGGAGGGACGCAGAAGCCTCCTGAATCAGCCTGAGCGCAGAATCATGCACAGGAGTCGTCTTCCTGGCTCTTTTATATGGAAGGCGGCGGGGAGGAACCTGAGATTCAGTCAGGCTGCGACTGGTCCCAGGCTTCTCCTGGCTGACACTTAGCCCCGCCTCCTCCTGGCTGCCACTAATCCCCGCCTCCTCCTGACTGCCACATTCCACAACCTCCTCCTGGCTGAGGTCTTCCTGTGTATGAAAAAGGGACATAGTTTTAGTTTTTTAGTCATCAATCACACACAATTTTCACCTCCTGACTGTTGCAAATTGAATGTTAACAAATATAACAGACTATCATTCTGAGCCCAGCATTTTTCATTCTTGTCCCAATTTTGGGTGCCCACTACTGTCTATTGATATGTAAAACACTTTTTACAATCAGCAATTAGTGATCAATAATAACATCTAATAAACATAATTTATTTATTGCCCAGAAATCTGTAGAAGAATGCTATACCTGACTCAAGCTGGGCTCCTCCACTTCTTCCTGGCTGGAAGGCCCAGGTTGGACATCGGAAGCCTCAGCTGGGATGGAAGGAAGAGTGGAAGGAAGAGTGGAGAGGGATTCCCTGACTTCAGTGTGGTCTGACAGAAATCGCAGTCTCTCATAGTACCACAGCCTGGGGACATAAATGTCATCTGCTGCAGCTCTGGACCTCTGGGAATCTGTGACCTTCTTGCGCTCCCTAAGATAAGTGCTCCTCAGGCCACCAGGTTTTTAAATAGGGGATGGTTGCTGTGGGGACCACCGGCTTCACCAACTCCAGCAGTTTCTCCAGCGCTGCCTGCCTCTTCTGTTTATTATTGTAATGTGGATGTCTCACCTGCCACAGACAGGGCAGCTCCCTGTACTTGTCTATGAACAGGAGGAGGAAATTGTGGTTGTTGAACCCATCCATTTTCTCTGCAAGACACAACACAAGACAAACCCTAATCTCAGGCCAAACTCCCCTAATCTTGTTACAATATAGGCTTCCATTTCGAAGCAGTATAGGCCCAAGTTTAGATCCTACCTTCGTTATCAGGATCGGCGCTTCCGATGCTCCTTCCTCCGCTCACAGATCGTACGTAAGACGCACGCGTGTTACGCTTTATGCAAATGGCAGATACACAGCAGGATCGTGATAATTGTAGCAACGAGGAGGAGGAGGAGGAGGAGGAAAGCACGGATCCGGAAACGTCCCGATCCAGAAGGAGATTTAAGGCCTCAAATATGTCCTTTGGGGAGATGTTGGAGATGGTGGACATCCTGAAGAAGGCCGACTATGATGGAAAGTATGGACCTTACCCCAACCCCAATGTCAGAAAGGCCAAGATCATGGCGAAAGTGGTCAGGAGTCTGCACCGGAATTTTGGGGTACGACGATCGAAAGATCAGCTCAGGAAGCGGTGGTTGGACCTCAAATTAAGAGAACATGAGCAGTACAGGAAGATCCGGAGAGTGCTGCAAAAAAGTAAGTAGTTGTGCTGTGTTACTATTCTTTTGATGTTTATTACGTTCGTGCTGCTCCATGTGCTTTTAGGAACTGTTGTACAATTTAAAATGGCAACTTTCATGTTCATGGGCACAATATTCGTTCGTATCAAACATTTTTCTTTCGGACTATAAAATACCATTGTTTAGGCCATATGCATTTGGCCACCATTTTTACGCCCTATACTTGTCTTAAAAGAATTTGGTTGTGTAGATGGCTTTGTTACTAGAATGAAATGCAAACTAGATTCTGTGTAAGGAGAGGACACTCAGCAGCTGTTTACACATCTGGACGCTGGAGCACTAGTGTGAGACACAAGAACACCATTTTTATTAGGGGGCCACACAGGTGCTCCAGTGTATACTATAGGGGGGCTACATCTGTGAAGCTTGTACCAAACAGGTAAAGTATTGCAGGTTGACAAAGGACACTGAAAATGCTACATTTTGGAACTCTGCTAAAATTGCCAATTGTACCCCACTTCCAAGCAATGTTTCCTATTTATAGTTCTGCCATCAAATATCTGTGTGCTAATAATACCTTTTTGTTTTACATAGGGGAGAAAAGACTCGGAGGACACCCCTCATCCGAGGAGACCAGAGCCCACACCCCTCTGGAAGAAGGGGAAATCCCCCCAACACAAGCTGAGCAGGAGGAAGAAGACGTGGTGGAACTAGTCACCACAACAGGTGAGTGTCTGCGACCACAGGCTCAGGTAAGAAATGGATGGCGGCATATTTTTGACACCTAATTTTTTTGGGGGGTTCCTCTCTTTTTAGGTGATCGTGATGTTGTGGATCCAGATCCTTTCACATCAGAAAGTGCCCAGATCCTGATCGGGGAGATCATGGGGTGTAATTTACAATTGGAAAACATCAAGAAAAACATCAATGATGTTATTCCAAAAAATAAAAACATCATTGATGTTTTGGGGCGAGTTTAAAGCCCCCTCCAAATCCCTTTGTTTTTTGGTGTGCTACAATGTGCAAAATGTTTTTGTGATTTTTCACAAAGCCAAATTTGGAGGATGCACACAGTGTGTCAACATGTGCTATCTGCCATCACGGGAGATCAATGGATGCGTTTTGGGGGTGCAACCCCTTCCTCAATAATAAAGTAGCTGAGAGGAAGGGGCTTCTCATCCCAAACACGTCCCTTGATCCCCCGCGATGGCAGGTTGCACATGTTGAAATTCGTAAATTGCTGTGCATCTTCCAAATTTGGCTTTTCAAGGGGTGACTTCACCCCATCTGAACGCAATATCAAACACAGTTCCTAAATACTCATGTCTGATATTGCCTTCAAGTTCAACCAAATGTGAACTTTGTAAGTTCAAGATTTGTGTCTTTCTTGTTGGTTTTACACATGCCTGTTTTATCGTAAATGGATATTTCTATTTTTGATAATGCTACCCCAAAAATTGTTATACAACAAACATGTTGGTTTGTTGGAAAAACCTTTACTAAATGCACATGTGATTGTGCAGGTATTAAAAAGATTGTTCATCAAGAATGTGTGGATTATTGTCTCAACGCTACAACACTTTTGGGGTGATGTCATTGCTGTTTTCAGAGAAAATGGGGGTATCGTAACCGGACATCACGGGCACTCAGGGAGGGCATGCCAGGACGGCCGCTTTCAATCGCCGTTAGTGTGGTTTCATGTATCATTCCGGCCTCAGGCCCAACTGAGCCAGCATAGTTGGCCGAATGTTTCCTTAAAAAGTTATGGAGAATACAGCACGCTAGTATAATATGGTTCAGTTTATACTCCGCCATATGGATAGGTGTCAGAAATAGGCGGAACCGGCTGGCCAGGATTCCAAATGTGTTCCCCACCACTCTTCGGGCTCTGGCCAGCCAGTAATTAAAAACCCTCTGTTCCGGGGTGAGTGTCCTCATCGGGAATGGCCGCATCAGGTGGTCCCCCAGCGCAAACGCTTCATCAGCAACGAACACGAATGGGAGTCCTTCCACATTGTCCTCTGGAGCTGGCAAGTCCAAGCTGCCATTCTGGAGACGCCTGTAGAACTCCATCTGGGCGATGACTCCACCATCGGACATCCGGCCATTCTTCCCCACATCCACATACAAGAAGTCGTAATTAGCCGACACCACCGCCAACATCACTATACTATTGAACCCCTTATAGTTGAAATAGTACGACCCTGAGTTGGGTGGTGGGACGATGTGGACGTGTTTCCCATCAATTGCCCCTCCGCAGTTAGGAAAGTCCCACCGCTGGGCAAAGTGGGAGGCCACAGTCTGCCATTCCTGTGGCGTGGAAGGAAACTGTAGAGGAAAAAAAACAAAATTTACTATTTTTGCACATAAACATGGCAAGCAGATTATACACAAACATTCTGGGCAACCTCCAGATAGCATTTATTAAGGGGAATTTAACACCAAAGTATAAGGTACACCTATCATATCCCCCCCCCTCTCATGGGCCATTTCTAACATTATGGGGTGTGTGGAAATCTTGGACAGGTAACCCTCTTCACTTCATTGAGAGATGAATGCCTAAATACAGGGTATTACTTGGAACAGCCCCTCCTTAGTTACACTATTGGCAGCCCACTGGACAGGTAAGAAGTGTCATAATACAAAGATATAAATACACATTGTACACATTTGGACATTTGGACATTCTGCTATTACCTGTCAAGATAATAATAGGATACAAAAACTTTGAACAGTACCATTAGAAAGTACACAGGCAGGCCGTTGCACTACATGCTTTGGGGAATTCATCCATAAATCAGAGCACAAAAGAGATGGGTATAGTGTGTATGGGTTTGGCAAAGTCAGCAGATAGATGATTGAGGATAGATAGAGAATTGGGATCAGCTGACTTAGCAGTTGGGGGAGGGAGGGTTACTTAAAATGATTTGGGGACACCACAAAAAATAAGCCTCTGCCACTCTGCCAGAATTTAAAGCTAAAATAACATTTCTAAACATTTTAGGGGGTGTTTGGGGTAAAGCACTACTATGGAGCTGATAAAATACATTGTTAAGTGACTACATGAGGTGAATATAGGGCCAGGAGAGAACATGCTGGGGAGGTTATTGAAGGACAATCTGTATGAAGGACCTAAAAAAATAATTACATAAAAATCCAGCTTGCATGAGGACAAAGGGGACATTCACAGCATATTCCAATCATGGTAATTAGGGAATGAGGAAAGAAATACAATATATTAGCACACATTAAATACAATAAAATGTGATATTAAAGGATAATAATCTTACCTTCATATACTCCTTCTGCAGGACCTGGATGATGGCAGAACAGGTCTCTGGGATAATGATCCCCAGAGCCTGGGGGGAGATGCCTGTCGAGAACTTCAAGTCCTGCAGGCTTCTCCCTGTCGCCAAATACCGCAGGGTAGCGACCAACCTCTGCTCCGGAGTGATGGCTTGCCTCATGCAGGTATCCTGCCTGCTAATATAAGGGGTCAGCAAAGCCAACAGACGGTGAAACACGGGGTCCGTCATCCTGAGGAAGTTCCTGAAATCATCAGGATTATTCTCACGGATCTCACGGAGCAAAGGCATATGAGAGAACTGGTCACGCTGAAGCAACCAATTCTTGGTCCATGAACTCCTCCCCACCCTGTTCATGGACTGAACTTGTGTCAAGGTCAGGACCCCAACACCAAGCCCCCGCACAGCACGAACTCTACGAGGAGTACGCATACGCAACATGGCTAGAAAATGGTCGGCGGCTCAGAACGAAGTAACAGAACGCACTGAAAAACAGCAAGGCCTGTGAAGAGCGACCTGAAAAACAGTAACGAACAAACAAGAATACAATGACTAATTAAAGTCACGCGGAACTTGCTTGCACGCACTGAAGAGCAGATACAAACTCACAAGCACAAACTGAACGGCAGAAAACGATCTGAAAGCCACGAGTCTGAAAAAGCGCGAATCGTCTCTCACCAAACTTTTACTAACACGAGATTAGCAAAAGGAGCCCAAAGGGTGCCGCGCTTGGTTCTGAACTGGCCTTTTCTAGTCTCGTCGTACGTGCTTGACGTCACCGCGTTGTTGGCGATCGGAAATTCCGACAACTTTGTGCGACCGTGTGTACGCAAAACAAGTTTGAGCCAACATCCGTCGGAAAAAATCCTAGGATTTTGTTGTCGGAATGTCCGAACAAAGTCCGACCGTGTGTACGGGGCATTAGAGTCATGGACCTAAAGTCTAATTGCCGGATGAAGTTTCACTTTAAGTGTAATTGAAGCCAAAACTATTTTTACATTTGGAATAAGGTGTAGAAGGGTTAGAACCCTTCAGCTTTTTATTGCCATCTGTGACCTTGTTGGATAAATTTCCCCTTACTTCCTATCCTAGTGATAATATTGATGATGTGAAAGAAAATTAGGGATAATCTCTCCAATGGGGACAAAGTCAGCAATTAAACATAACAATGAAGAAGAGCTATACTGTATGCCTCATGTACACTGCTGCTGGTAAATGGACATTTAGGAGCGTTTTTTTTTTTCAGCTGCCCCTGTACTCTCCTCTATGTTAGCTTATCAGTACATGTACACAGGGTTGTTTATAGTAATTTCTAGGCAGTTGAGTTTAGAAGCATTTTTTGGAAAGCAAAAAAATGCATTCAGGACGGATGTTCAGAGGCATTTGAAACACCAAATGCCTGTAACAGCTTGTAAATGCGGTAACTCGCGTTTAGCCGTGTTTTTTGTTTACAGGCGTTTTAAAATTTTGACTATTTGAGGAAAAAAACTTCTAAGCGCAAACGCAGCTAAACGCGGCTAAACACGGCATGTAAACGCGGCAAAACTGACTTTTTTAAATGTCGGTTACTATCTGTCAAGTTAATTTGTTCAGGAGAGGTTGTAAAATGTCCTGTGTACATTAAGCCTAAAGCCTCGTACACACGATCGGATTTTCCACAGACAAAACCTTGGACTTTTCTCCGAAGGTGTGTGCCTGGATTTTGTCTTGCATACAAACGGTACCCAATTGTCGGCCAACAAACACGAACATAGTGACATACTAGACGTACTACGAGCCGAAAAAGAGGAAGTTTTATTGTCAGGCACCACCCTTTGGGCTCCTTCTGCTAATTTCCTGTTAGTAGAAGTTTGGTGAGTGTTGCTCCGCGCATTTTATGCTTTTCAGTTCGTTTCTGAATGGCCGTTCGTCAACCGGCCATGTTGCGGAATCGGAGGAGATAACATGTTATTTATTATTGGCCTTGGAGTTATTGCTTTGACCCAAGTCCAGTCCAGGAACAGGAGAGGAGGATTTCTTGGACCAAAAATTGGTTGCTTTATTAATCGTGATCAATTATGTCATATGCCTTTGCTGCGGGAGCTCCAGGAGAATATTCCAGATGATTTTTGGAATTATCTCCAGATGACTGACCCCTGTTTTCACCAATTCTTGGCATTGCTGACCCCCTATATTAGGAAGCAGGACACATGCATGAGGCTTTTATTTTATTTTTTGGTTGAATAATGATTTGATTTGGTATATTTTCTATAATTTTGGATGCATAGAATGCACTTTTTAAGTTATATTGGCAGATAGCATGTCTAATTTTATTTGTTTTCTTTTTTTAATGCACAATAAAAAAATTGTGGAGGAGAATAATATTTGGATGCGTGTTTTACTTCAAATGACAGTTTGGGAGTAGGCATTTACATTAAAAAAATACAATGTAAAATTAACAAGGGACACCAACATAGTTGTATCTTTGATCTTAAAAACTACGGGATAATGGTGTTGTGGTAACCAAAAAAAAAAAAAAACAAGCATAATAATATTATTGTTGATATTACTAGAAAATAAAAGCCTTTTAAAGTACCTTTGGCAGAACTCCATCAGTATGACCAGCAAAGCAGCTTCATTATTATCCCATTAAAGAAGAAGAGAATTGTGCGCTGCATTTCGAGATTTCATAATTTGCCACGTCACAAATGTTAATTCTGCATTACGAACGCTAGTTTACAAGACCGACCGCTTCTGGCTCGCCCTTGCTTTTGAGCATTCGTGTTTGTACTTTGGACTAGGGATGAACTTCAAGTTCGATTCGAACCCATGTTGGACTCGAACATCGCCTGTTCATCTGTTCGTCGAATTGCGAACGTTATGGGCCGTTCGCGCCAAATTTGAGTGGCGCGTTACAGCCCATAATTCACTGCGGCATCACAATGCATTGCTGGCTGATGATTGGCCAAGAATGCACTATGACCCGCATGCTTGGCCAATCACAGCGCCGTCTGTACAGAGAGCCGTAATTGGCCACAGCCAGGGTGGCTTTGGCCAATTATGGCTCAGGAGGTGTAGTACACGCCCCACACTATATAAGGCCGCCTGCATTGCGGCCTTGCGTAGTCTGTTGAGGCGGCGGAGAGATAGACAAAGAGACAGTGTTATTTTAATTAAGTTAGATAGAGTAGGCAGGCGAGTCAGTTAGCTGCACTTACAGTGTATTGTGTATATATATGCATCCTAGGTGCATATATATACACTGTATTCAGTTTAGCTAGATCCATTCCTGTTATTCTCTTCCTACTGACAGGCAGGCGTTTTTACAGGCAGCTGCAGTATTTACAGTTAGTGTACTGTGTCCTCTGCACAGTATGCACCTAAAGCTACCTGAAGACAATTTCTGTTGTTCTGATCCTATTAGTACCACAGGCAGGCAGCTGCAGTATTTACAGTTAGTGTACTGTGTCCTCTGCACAGTGTGCACCTAAAGCTACCTGAAGAAAATTGGTGGTGTGGCTACGCAGTGTACGCCAGATCGCCATAGAGCCCCATGTAACCTAGCACGGGCGTCTCTGTTGTTTTTATATTTTGCCGGCTTTTATGTTTTTATGTTTTAAAGATTGTTTGTCTGAGGCAATAAAATTCCCCCATTTTTTACATACTATACCATTGGAGTTTTTTCTTTCTCCCCTTCTTTACCTACGAGTCCAAACGAGGGAGTGTTTACATCAATGCGGAAGTGTCGGAACCATCTCCAGCTGTGTGGTGAGCTGACATCTACTGTCCCTGCAGAGGGCTAAATCTGCATGCTTCTAAGACCTTGCTATAAAAGGAGGTCCAACGTGTCTGGTAAGGATACATCTATTATCAACCTTCGAATCCACTGGTGGTTGGAGGTCCCTTCACGTCCCCTTATTCCTTTATACACACTAAGGAATACAATTCATGAAATTTGGATATGCGTTTTTCCTGCGACTCAGGATGCAATTTTGAACTTTTTCACTTATGACTTTGCACTTGGGTGGAATAACCTTTGTTTTTTTGTTTTTTCTTTTTTGCACACCAGTTTATAACTTTATTGTTGGTTTATATGTATGCAATGGTCAAAATTAGTATTTGACTTACATGTTGCTGTTTGCTCTGTAGCATAGCGACTTTCTAATTCACTCACAATTAACTTTGATGGTGTTTTTTATTTATTTTTTATTTATTTGTTTATCTACTTATGATAATCATGTAGTAATATAGATTTAAATATCTAATGCAAACGCACAATTTTTTCTTTGTATGTAATTTTTCACCTCATTGATATTTGTGGTTTTGTTGCAGCTGCAGTTATATTAATTTTTTGCTTGATAGCGCAGGTTTTCTCTTTCTTTTTTTAACCTGAAGACAATTGCTGTTGTTCTGATCCTAATAATACCACAGGCAGGCAGCTGCAGTATTTACAGTTAGTGTACTGTGTCCTCTGCAAAGTGTGCACCTAAAGCTACCTGAAGAAAATTGGTGGTGTTCTTCTGATCCTATTAGTACCACAGGCAGGCAGCTTCAATATTTACAGTTAGTGTACTGTGTCCTCTGCACAGTGTGCACCTAAAGCTTCCTTAAGAAAATTGGTGGTGTTCTTCTGATCCTATTAGTACCACAGGCAGGCAGCTGCAGTATTTACAGGTAGTGTACTGCGTCCTCTGCACTGTGTGCACCTAAAGCTACCTGAAGAAAATTGGTGGTGTTCTTCTGATCCTATTAGTACCACAGGCAGGCAGCTACAGTATTTACAGTTAGTGTACTGCGTCCTCTGCACAGTGTGCACCTAAAGCTACCTGAAGAAAATTGGTGGTGTTCTTCTGATCCTATTAGTACCACAGGCAGGCAGCTGCAGTATTTACTGTTAGTGTACTGCATCCTCTGTACAGTGAGCACCTAAAACTACCTGAAGACAATTGCTGGTGTTCTTATACTAATAATACTACAGGCAGGCAGTTGATTCTGCTAGCTGCAGTATCAGTACATATATACATCCCAGCTTTGTGCAGCTACATCTCACTGCAGGCCATTAGTATGTCTGGAAGGCCAACAAGGAGAGGCAGGCAGTCACAAGCCAATAAAAGAGGGCAAGCAGGCTCTGTGTCTTGAGGCAACAGTGCTGGTCGTGGAGATGGTGCATCCTCATCAGCACGTGGCTTGCCTTTTTTTCGGCAGCTGGCCGTGTTGAGCCGCAACATGCAGAAGACTTGGTAGAGTGGATGACCAAGCCGTCCTCATCCTCCTCATCCTCTCTCACCCAGGCTCAGGGTACTTTGTCTGGCAAAGCAGCTGCCAACGCGGCCTCTTCCCTCGGCTCAATGGCATCAGTCACTCCTTCCCTAGCCCCACCATGTCCTCCTGAGGAGTCCCCTGAACTGTTTGACCACAGTGTTGGGTACATGCTCCAGGAGGATGCCCAGCGTATTGAAGGCTCTGATGATGGTACTCAGCTACAGGAAGGCAGTAACGTGAGCCCAGAGAGAGGGGGTGCCCAAGAAGGACAGCAATCGGGCAGTCATGTTCCCCCAGCTGCAGCATACTGCCAGCTTTGCTCCAGTGATGAGGAGGGAGGGGATGATGAGGTCACTGACTCCACGTGGGTGCCTGATAGGAGAAGGAGGAGGAGGCATATCTCCAATGAGGCAGGATGCCCTCCAGCAGCCAGCTTAAGGGCAGCACACCAACTGCCTCATGCCGCAGAGCTCCGCATGTGCAGGGCGCTGCTGTCTCTGCGCGTTATTCCAAAAGTTCTTTGGTGTGGGCCTTTTTTGAGATGAGTGCATCAGATCCCACTGCTTCTCTTTGCGACATATGTCTCAAGCGTATCTCGCGTGGCCAAAACTTCACCCGCTTGGGCACCACATGCTTGACCAGACATATGTCGACCTGCCATGCAGTTCGTTGGCAAGCGTACCTAAAAGACCCACACCAAAGAACAAAGCGGACCTCTCCTTGCTCCTCATCAGCTGGGATCTCCAATCCCACTATACCTTCAGTCCTCTCTGAAACCTGCACTGAGAGGAATGAAGGTGTAGAATTAGGTGTGTCACAGCCAAGTACTTGCGGGCAATCTGCTATCGGTACACCGACGTCAGATTGTACCAGGCAAATTTCCCTGCCCCAGCCGCTGCACTCCTGAAAGAAGTTTGCTCACAGCCATCCACATGCCCAGCGGTTGAATGCTAGCACTTCAACTGCTGCCTTTTCAGTTGGTAGACTCTGCCCCCTTCCATGAGTTTGTGGAATGTGCGGTTCCTCAATGGCAGGTTCCCAAACGCCACTTTTTCTCACGGAAGGCGATTCCGGCTCTTTACTGGCATGTGGAAGACAATGTCTTGGCCTCGCTGGACAGCATATTACCGCTGACTCATGGTCCAGCAGGCATGGACAGGGATGTTACCTATCTTTCACCGCGCACTGGGTGACTCTTCTGGCAGTTGGGAAGGATGCAGGACAGGGTGCAGTAGTATTGGAGGTTGTTCCGCCACCACGCCTCCAAAATTCTACTAGTGGTGATTCTGCCACACCTCTCTCCTCCACCCCCTCCTCTTCTTCTTCCTCAATGGCCTCTTCCTGTGCTGATTTGTCCTCAGAACCATCGGTGCTCCGTAGGCATTCAAGGGGCTATGTAAGCACGCAGGCAAAAAGATGCCATGCAGTGCTTGAGCTGGTGTGCTTGGGGGACAGGAGCTACACAGGGGCAGAGATTCTGTCAGCTCTGCAGGGGCAGGTTCAGAGGTGGTTGACGCCATGCCAGCTTAAGCCAGGTATGGTGGTTTGCGACAATGGCACCAACCTCCTCTCTGCCCTCCGACAGGGACAACTGACCCATGTGCCCTGTTTGGCTCACATCCTTAACTTGGTGGTGCAGCAGTTCTTGGGCAGGTACCCGGGCTTACAGGATGTCCTAAGGCAGGCTAGGAAAGTCTGTGTGCATTTCCGCAGGTCATATAATGCCAGTGCTCAGCTGGCTGACCCCCAAAAGGAATTTAACTTGCCCAAGAACCACCTAATCTGTGACATGCCCACCAGATGGAACTCAACGTTGGCCATGCTGCAGCGGCTGCACACGCAGCAGAGGGCCATCAATGAGTACCTATGCGACTATGGCACCAAGACAGGGTCAGGGGACCTTGTTTATTTTTTCCCCACGCCAGTGGGCTATGATCAGGGATGCATGCACTGTCCTGTCACCATTTGAGGAGGCCACGAGGATGGTGAGCAGTGAGCATGCATCAGTGACACTGTCCCTCTTGTCCACCTGTTCAAACACACGCTGCATGGAATAATGGACAGGGCACTTGAGGCAGAACAGAGGGAGGAAGAGGAGGACTTCATTACCTCTCAAGGCCCCCTTTATCCAGACAGTGTTCCTGCGTGCCCGCCGATCACACAGGAAGAGGACGAGGAGGAGGATTGTGTCAGCATGAAGGTGGAGCCTGGAATTCAGCATCAGCAGCAGTCTTCAAGGGATCATTTACAGTCCGAAGAAACCCATGGACTTGTACGTGGCTGTGAGGAGGTGGCTGCGGATCATCTCGTCCTTAGTGACCCAGAGGACTCTGGACCGAATGCCTCAGCAAACCTACGCTGCATGGCCTCCCTTATCCTAAAAAGCCTGCGGAAGGATCCTCGTATTCATGGTATCAAGGGGAGGGATGATTACTGGCTGGCAACCTTCCTTCATCCACGTTACAAGGGTAAGGTTGCAGACCTTATCTTGTCGTCACAGAAGGAGCAGAGGATGAAACATCTTTGGGAGGCCTTGCAGAAAGGTTTGTGCAATGCGTTTCCAGAGCCTGGGAGGTTACAATTTCCTGGTCCTCCTGTACAACGTGTTGCTGAGGCTTTGGTCAGTCACAGAAGGAGCGGTGGAGAAGGTGGCTGTCTGACCGATGCGTTCAGAAAATTTTTTAGTCCGCAGCCCCAAGGTCTGATCGGTTCCAGCAACCATCGCCAGCGTCTGATTCACATGGTGCAGGATTACCTAGGGGCAAGATCAGACTTGGACACCTTTCCCACCGAAAATCCTCTGGGTTACTGGGTCTTGAGGATGGATCACTGGCCAGAGCTTGCACAGTATGCAATAGATCTACTGGCCTGTCCTGCATCCAGTGTTCTTTCGGAACGCACATTCAGTGCTGCTGGAGGCTTTGTAACCAATCACAGGGTGCGCCTGTCCACCGAATCAGTTGATCGGCTGACCTTCATAAAAATGAACCAGTCTTGGATCACCAGCTACCAAGCACCTGATGCTGATGTAACTGATTATTTTTTTTTTAATGTGAGATCCCTCCAAGACTGCCTATGCTGATGCTGAGTGACTATCCTGTTATGCTGAGTGACAATCCTCTTCCTTCTCAATTTTCATGCTAATAGCTTGTAAGAACATTTTTGGTTCTGGGCACCGCCACCAGTGGCCAAGGCCCAATTTTTCTGCCCCTGTTTAACAGGGAAGTGTAACTACAATTTTTGATGCAATACTTTGCAGCAGGGCTCATTCCTGCGCTCCAACTAGAGTATCTGTGAGGGGTTGCAGTGTTGTGACACCAGCACCAGTGCCCAAGGCCCAAATTTTCAGCCCCTGTTTAACAGGGGCGTATAATTACAATATAATATTTCACAGCAGGGCCCATTCCAGCGCCCACCAAGAGTAACTGTGAGGACTTACAGTGTTGTGGCACCAGCACCACCACCACCAAAGGCCCAATTTTTCTACCACTGTTCAACAATGGCATGTAATTACAATCCTTGATCTAATATTTCACAGCAGGGCCCGTTCCTGCGCCCACCAAGAGTAACTGTGAGGGCGTACAGTGTTGTGGCAACACCAACACCTAAGGCCCCAATTTCTGCAGAGTATATAGGGCAGGCCCCTACTTTCAAACATCCAACTTACAAACGACTCCTACTTGCAGACGGATGGAGACAACAGGAAGTGAGATGCAATCTACCCCTAGGAAGGGAAATTCTCTCCTGTAATGCCCCGTACACACGGTCGGACAATGATCGGACATTCCGACAACAAAATCCTAGGATTTTTTCCAAGGGATGTTGGCTCAAACTTGTCTTGCATACACACAGTCACACAAAGTTGTCGGAAAATCCGATCGTTCTGAACACGGTGACGTAAAACACGTACGTCGGGACTATAAACGGGGCAGTAGCCAATAGCTTTCATCTCTTTATTTATTCTGAGCATGCGTGGCACTTTGTGCGTCGGATTTGTGTACACATGATCGGAATTTCCGACAACGGATTTTGTTGTCGGAAAATTTTATAGCCTGCTCTCAAACTTTGTGTGTCGGAAAATCCGATGGAAAATGTGTGATGGAGCCCACACACGGTCGGAATTTCCGACAACAAGGTCCTATCACACATTTTCCGTCTGAAAATCCGACCGTGTGTACGTGTCTCCTCTCCACTGATGCTTTACCACCAATCTATGTTTCACTAAAAACCCCAAATTTTCAAAAAACATTTGTCATTGGGACAGAAAGTGAGGTGAAATCTTCTGAAGAGGTGCACAGACAGCAAAACAAATGTTACAGGGGTGATAACCCTTCCCTATGTTTTCCAAAAAGCTTGAAAATAGATTTTTTGGCTGGAGCTACACTTTAAAAATGTAGCAGTTCAAAATTACAAACAGATTCTTCTTAACAACAAACCTACAGTCCCGGTCTTGTTTGCACTGCCTGTATACTGCTGTTCAGAGTATATAGAACCTGGGGGCCCAACGCTTTTCCTTTATTTAATTTGGGTGCGGGGTTCCCCTTAATATCCATACAAGACTCTAATGGACTGGGGGGGGGTTACCCATGCCGTTTGTCTCACTGATTTTCATCCATATTGCCAGGACCCGACATTACATTAAAGCCGCAAGCAGTTTTAAATGACTTTTATTCCTTTAAAAATGTCATTTTGTGCAGGGACTGTTCTAAGCACGGGAAACACGCGCCACTTTACAGGCATACTATAGACACCCCCCAGGTACGATATTTAAAGGAATATTTCACTTTTTTTTTTCACTTTAAGCATCATTAAAATCACTGATCCCGAAAAAACGGACGTTTTTTTGCATTGATACATGTCCCCTGGGGCAGGACCAGGGTCCCCAAACCCTTTTTAGGACAATAACTTGCATATTAGCCTTTAAAATTAGCACTTTTGATTTCGAATGTTCGAGTCCCATAGACTTTAATGGGGTTCTATAGTTTGTGCGAACTTTCGGTCCGTTCGCAGGTTCTGGCGCGAACCGAACCGGGGGGGGGGTGGTGTTTGGCTCATCCCTACTCTGGACTTTTGTCTGACGGACTTGTGTACACACGCTTGGAAAATCCAATAACAGATATTTGTCCGCGGAAAATTTTAAAGCCTTCCATCCAACATTTGTCCGCAGAAAATCCAACAACAATTGTCCGATGGAGCATACAAACGGTCGGATTTTCCGCCAACAGCCTATCATCACACAATTCCCGTCGGAAAGTCTGATCGTGTGTACGAGGCTTTACTTTCCCAAGTTGTATCTAGGTGGAAATAATTCTATTAGGATTCACCTGGAATCAAGACCATAGGCTTCATAAGACTTTATGAGACCATAAGGCCATAAAGATCATGCATTACAAGCAGGACCCCGGGGACAGGAGGAATGGGGGAATCATAAAATTCTTAAAGGGAAACTATTCAGATTTGGGTAAATTTCATATTAAATATTTTTTAAGTCATATAAAGTAAGTGTAGTGCCCTACCCTAGGCTGGTTAAATTTAACGCTGTTCTGAGAACCTCTTTGTTTCCTGAACAACTTCCACCCAAAATTTTCAGAGATGTGCATTTTCAATGGTGCCATGGTTTCCATTCATTTTAACATAAAATGTGCCTGGCTGCGGATGAGATTTACCATTAATTTGGCACAGGAATAGTTTATTCCAAGGACTGTCCAAAGAACAAGAGGGCATCAGATGTGGGTGAAGAAAAGATACCAGGGCTAAAAGAACGGGTTCTATATTACCAAAAGGATTGGGACGCCTGTCTTTGAATGCACATGAACTTTAATGGCATCCCAGTCTTAATCCGTAGGTTTCAATATAGGGTCCATAAAGACATGGATGAGCGAGTTTGGGACTGGAGGAACTTGACTGGCCTGCACAGAGTCCTGACCTCAACCCAATAGAACACCTTTGAGATGAATTAGAGCGGAGACTGTGAGCCAGGCCTTCTCATCCACATCAGTACCTGACCTCACAAATAGCACTTCTGGAAGAATGGTCAAACATTCCCATAGACACACTCCTAAACCTTGTGGATGGCCTTCCCAGAAGAGTTGAAGCTGTTATAGCTGCAAAGGGTGGGCCAACTCAATATTGAACCCTACAAAGACTTGGACGCCATTAAAGTTCATGTGCGTGTCCCAAAGCTTTTGGTCATCTAGTGTATATGGTAGCATGAGTGATTAACACAGAACTCCTTCCAATTCATAAATCTTAAAAATTGTGCTTCACCCCCAGATTGATGAAGGATTTAACTCTTTCGCTATTGTTGGCATAATTACTATAACTGTGCCAGTACGTCCATGGCAGCACAGCCCAGTAAACAGACCCCTGACTGCTATAGTGTTCGAGAGTCTATTTGCGTGTTTTCAGCTTACTGTCAGCTTTCTAGTGGAAGTGATTTGGGCAGTTGTAAAGCCACCTGATTACTTTCACTTATACTTCAAGGTGCCGCCATACCCTGCCAAATCCCCGCCATACATATCCCGAGCTCCACTGTCCCTCTTGGGCACTATAGATTTGTCCAAGGTGGAGCAATGTAACTATGCAATAAATCCTATCCCTGGAGTTCATCTTTAATATTGTCTTTGATACTTTTTTTAGGCTATAAACACAGCTAAAATTGTTTGACCGTAACATAACATAACATATCACTTTCTAGTCATGTATCATTACAAACAACTCTTCAAAGAGCATCCAAACAGTACCGGTTCTGGCTCATTTCACAGGAGGTTATGCTCATTTATAAACATATTGCTTGCTTCAAACAATGCCATTTGCTCTTAAAATACCTTATGCTGGTTTTAATAAAGTTATAAAATGTCACCTCCTAGTGGTTGTATAAACAATTGTTTGATTTGTAGGTACAGAAGAGTATCCTAAATAAACTTATCCTTGGGTCTTCTCTTAAAGTGGTTGTAAACCCCCAAAAAAACAAAAAAAAACCCCTGCAAGACAGAGGCATAATGAGCTAGTAAGCATAGCATACTAGCTCATTATGATATACTCACCTTAGATCGAAGCCCCTGCTGTGGTCCCTGTACACTTTTTCGGCCAGAGACATCGCACCCGGAGTTCCTTCTGGGTATCGCGGGCTCCGGCGCTGTGATTGGCCGGAGCCGCGATGATGTCACTCCCACGCATGCGGGCAGGAGTCGCCAGTAACAGCACACTAACTGAAGCAATGGCACGTACGTGCCATTGTTTAGTGCGCATGTGCCGATGACGTCGGCACATGCAGATACAGGGGATATCTCCTAAATCGTGCAGGTTTAGGAGATATCCGGGATAGCTACAGTTGAGCCTTATTATAGGTTTACCTGTAGTCTAAAGTGGATTGTAAGGGTTTACAACCACTTTAAGGTGAGAGTGTTTGGGTTGGCACGTGGCGAAAGAAAGGAACACACTTATTGATGGTGTGTCACATTTTTGTGAATTTTTTTCCTGAAAGATTAGGTGGACATTGTCTGAAGTTTTTTTGTCTTCATTTTATACATACACATTTTTGATAAATTGTTTTGTTTATATTTTATGCAATTTTTGTCTTTTATGATTTGGAGTTTTGTGGGAATTTTTTACAAGTTGCAGTGGAAGAAAGCAGATTGGAAGTTTACAGTTTAAGCATATATGTCAAGGAGTGGAGACAGTACGCATATTTTGTATATGGATTTGTTTTATAATTTCAGGAGTTTTGTTGAAATAGCACTGCACTGATTTTGAGTATTGTATATACAGTGCCTTAAAAAAGTATTCATACCCCTTGAAATTTTCCACATTTTGTCATGTTACAACCAAAAACGTAAAACGGATTTTATGTGATAGACCAACAAAAAGTGGCACATAATTGTGAAGTGGAAGGAAAATGATAAATGGTTTTCAACATTTTTTACAAATAAATATGTGAAAAGTGTGGGGTACATTTGTATAGCGCCCCCCTGAGTCAATACTTTGTAGAACCACCTTTCTCTGCAATTACAGCTGCAAGTCTTTTTGGGGATATCTCTACCAGCTTTGCACATCTAGAGAGGGACATTTTTGCCCATTCTTCTTTGCAAAATAGCTCAAGCTCTGTCAGATTGGATGGAGAGTTTCTGCAGGGCCGTCTTTAATGCAAGGCAAACGGGGCATGTGCCCAGGGCCCCACCATTGTTGGGGGCCCAAAGCAGCTGCGTCTGGAGTCCTTGCTGCCCGCTGGCGTTTTTCAGCCAAGCTCCTCCACCACCATGATCTGGCACTGGCTGCTGAGCTCCTCGCTACTGTCACTTGTAAATACAGAAGCAATGCTTCTGTATTTACAAGTGACAGCAATCTTCTCCCGGTGGCTGTTTAGAACCCTCCCTGCTCTACAAAACACATTGTCTGTCTCTATACGAGAGCAGAGACAGAGGAGTGAGCACAGGAGGGAGGAGGTGGGGGGATGTACACAGGCAGAAGTTGGTCCACGGACATGCAGTAAGTTATAGCTTCTCTTCTGCAGCCCCACTCTGATGTTATTTAGGTGGTCAGAATGCTCAGTATTGGAAAGGGGAGGAGGGGGGATTGATGCCAGAGGAATGCTGTGTATTGATGGGGGTGAGCTCCAAACTGGAATCTGGGGGAGGAGAGCTCTGTACTTGGGAAGGGGGGTACAACTTGGATGTACACAGCTCACCTCTAAACACTGCACTCTGTACACAGCTCACCCCTAAACCCGGCACTCCATACACAGCTCACCCCTAAACCCTGCACTCCCTACACAGCTCACACCTAAACCTTGCACTCCATACACAGCTCACCCTTAAACCCTGCACTCCATACACCGCTCACTTCTAAACCCTGCTCTCCGTACACAGCTCACCCCTAAACCCTGCACTCTGTACACAGCTCACCCCTAAACCCTGCGCTCCATACACAGCTCACCCCTAAACCCTGCGCTCCGTACACAGCTCACCCCTAAAACCTGCGCTCCGTACACAGCTCACCCTTAACCTGGGGTTAGCTGCACTCAGTTAACCTTCATAGCTGTGTGTGTTTTGCTGTGCTCATTGCTAGTAACAAGTTCTTGGAGTTTTCTGTCTGTTGACGGATCCCCTCACCTCCCCAGTACATGGTGTGCAGGCAGTGAGAAGATGATGTGCTGTAACCTTCAGCAACCAATCAGTGAGCTGTTATGATGTGCTGTGACCTCTAGCAACCAATAAGCAAGTGGTAATGATGCACAGTAACTTCTAGCAACCATAAGTGGTAATGATGCACAGTAACCTCTAGAAACCAATCACTGAGCGGTAAAAATGTGCAGTAACCTCTTACAACCAATCAGTGAGCGGGAGGCATGTAACCTCTAGCAACCAATCAGTGAGCAGTAAGCATGTAATCTCTAGTAACCAATCAGTGATCGGTAAGCATGTAATCTCTAGTAACCAATCAGTGAGCGGTAAGGATGTGCATTAACCTCTAACAACCAACTGGTTAGCAGAAATGATGTGCTGTAACCTTTAAGAACTAATCAATGAGTCGTAACGTGTGCTGTAACCTCTAGCATCCAGTTAATGAGCAGTACTGATATGCTATAACCTCTGGCAACCAATCGCAATTGCTGCCTGACCTGATTTTGAGTCTAGCTGATATTTATTGTATGTCTCAGAGTGAGGGGGGCTGGGGGAAGCTGGGGGGCCCAAAGGAAATGTTTGCCCAGGGTCCAATCAATAATAAAGACGGCCCTGAGCGTCTGTGAGCAGCAATTTTCAAGTCTTGCCACAGATCCTCAATTAGATTTAGGTCTGGACTTTGACAGGGCCATTCTAACACATGAATATGCTTTGATCTAAACCATTCCATTGTAGCTCTGGCTGTATATTTGGGGTTGTTGTCCTGCTGGAAGGTGAACCTCCGCCCCAGTCTCAAGTCTTTTGCAGACTCTAACAGGTTTTCTTCTAAAATTGCCCTGTATTTGGCTCCATCCATCTTCCCATCAACTCTGACCAGCTTCCCTGTCCCTGCTGAAGAAAAGAATCCCCACAACGTGATGCTGCCACCACCATGTTTCACGGTGGGGATGGTGTGTTCAGGGTGATGTGCTGTGTTAGTTTTCCACCACATATAGCATTTTGCTTTTAGGCCAAAAAGTTCAATTTTGGTCTCATTTGACCAGAGCACCTTCTTCCACATGTTTGCTGTGTCCCCAACATGGCTTCTCGCAAACTGCAAATGGGACTTCTTATGGCTTTCTTTCAACAATGTCTTTCTTCTTGTCACTCTTCCATAAAGGTCAGATTTGTGGAGTGCCTGACTAATAGTTGTCCTGTGGACAGATTCTCCCACCTGAGCTGTGGATCTCTGCAGCTCCTCCAGAGTTACCATGGGCCTCTTGGCAGCTTCTCTGATTAATGCTCTCCTTGCCTGTCAGTTTAGGTGGACTGCCATGTCTTGGTAGGTTTGCAGTTGTGCCATACTCTTTCCATTTTCGGATGATGGATTGAACAGTGCGCCATGAGATGTTCAAAGCTTGGGATACTTTTTTAAAACCTAACCCTGCTTTTACCACTTGCCAACCAGTTTTACTGCGGCAGAATGACACAGCTGGGCGAAACGAAGTTATGCTGATGCGAGTAGCCGTCAGACACCGAGGTTCTCTGTGGGGAGAGAGACTGATCAGGTGTTCATACAAAGTATGAACAGCGATCTGTCATCTCCCCTAGAAAGTCCCATCCCCCTTCAGTTAGAACACAGAGAGGGAACACAGTTAACCCCTTGATCGCCCCCTAGTGTTAACCCCTTCCCTGCCAGTGACATTTTTACAGTAATCAGTGCATTTTTATAGCACTGATCGCTGTATAAATGCCAATGGTCCCAAAAATGTTTCAAAAGTGTCCGATGTGTGCGCCATAATGTCGCAGTCACAATAAAAATGGCAGATTGCCGCATTACTAGTAAAAAAAATAATAATAATAAAAATGCTATAAATCTATTCCCTATTTGTAGACACTATAACTTTTGTGCAAACCAATCAATATACACTTATTGCGATTTTTATTACCAAAAATATGTAGAAGAATACATATAGCCTAAACTGAGAAAAAATTTAGCTTTTATTTTTTAAAAATGGGGATATTTGTTATAGCAAAAAGTACAAAATATTGTGTTTTCTTTTCAAAATTGTCGCTATTTTTTTTTTGTTCATAGCGCAAAAAATAAAAACCGCAGAAATTATCAAATACCACCAAAAGAAAGCTCTATTTGTGGTAAAAAAAAGGGCGTCAATTTTGTTTGGGTGCAGCGACGCACGACCGTGCAATTGTCAGTTAGCGATGCAATTCCGAATCACAAAAAGTGCTCTGGTCAGGAAGGGGGTAAATCCTTCCAGGGTTGAAGTGGTTAATGGCATCCCAGTCTTAGTCCATAGGGTTCAATATTGGGTCCATAAAGACAAGGATGAGCGAGTGTGGGGTGGAGGAACTTGACTTCCCTGAACAGAGTCCTGACCTCAACCCAATAGAACACTATTGGGATAAATTTAAGTGGAGCCTGTGAGCCAGGCCTTCTCATTTGTGGTAAAAAAAAAAGGACGTCAATTTTGTTTGGGTGCAGCGCCGCACGACTGTGCAATTGTCAGTTAAAGCGACACAATGCCGAATCGCAAAAAATCGCCTGGTCATTCAGCAGCCAAATATTCCGGGGGTTAAAGCGGTTAAACTTCTCCACAACTTTATCCTTGACCTGTCTGGTGTGTTCCTTGGCCTTCATGATGCTGTTTTGTTCACTAATGTTCTCTAACAAGCCTCTGAGGGCTTCACAGAACAGCTGTATTTATACTGAGATTAAATTACACAGGTGGACTCTATTTACTGATTAGGTGACTTATGAAGGCAATTGGTTCCACTAGATTTTAGTTGGGGCTATCAGAGTAAAGGGGGCTGAATACAAATGCACGCCACACTTTTCACATATTTATTTGTAAAAAAAATTGAAAACCATTTATCATTTTTCTTCCACTTCACAATTATGTGCCACTTTGTGTTGGTCTATCACATAAAATCCCAAAAAATACATTTACGTTTTTGGATGTAACATGACAAAATGTGGAAAATGTCAAGGGGTATGAATACTTTTTTCAAGGCCTGTATAATACTCAGTGATGTGACTGGCCTCAGGTAATACATAGAGATGTAACAAATCATATATAAGTTGTACCTGTTTACAGTCTTCTCTTCTATACAGCCAGTCAAAGTGCAGAATTTATACAGCTTGTCTGAGCTTTTCGAGTGTGGGGGAGGAGCTGAAGTTACACTCAGTAAGGAGAGCTGATTGGAGGAAAGAGACACCCTCCCTTCACATAGCACTCAGGAACAGAGCTTAAGCTGTCAATCAGATGGAGGTCGCTCCTCTGTCACCTTTTTAGCTCTGCAGTGTGTAAGGCTAGATTCACATCTATGCATGTTGCGTTTGAGGGTTTCTGCAGTGTTTTTTGCTGTGTTTGCCGCGTTTTTGAACATGCGTTTTTGCAGCGTTTTGCTGCGTTTTTGTCACATTTTGCGTTTATTTTTATTTTTTTTTATACTGTATACAGTGTAAAAAAAAAGAAAGAAAAAAAACGCAAAATGCGGCAAAAACGCCGCAAAAACGCTGTAAAAACGCTGTACTTGCGTTTTTGATGCTGGTCCATTGAATTCTATTACATGCAAAACGCTGCATTTTGCATGAAAAAAAGTCCCTGACCCTTTCCAAAAACGCAGAGGCACCAAAAATGCATTGATGTGAACATGTTCCATAGGAACCCATGTTAAAAAATTCCCGTGCATTTCTGCAAAATGCATCAAAAAACGCGTTGTGAATGGAGCCTTAGACCTGAATCACACCTATGCATTTTTAGTGCTTTTTCCATTTTGCAGATTTGCACTACAGTCCATTCAACATGGTTTCCTATGGAACACAGTCTGTAGGGCAAATCTGCAAAATGCAAAAAGCACTAAAAATGCCATAGGTGTGAATCAGGACTAATGCCCTGTACATACGATCTGACTTTCCGACGGAAAATGTGCGATCGGAGCTTGTCGGAAATTCCGACCGTGTGTGGGCTCCATCAGACTTTTTCCATCGGAAGTTCCGACACACAAAGTTTGAGCTGGCTCTAAAATTTTCCGACAACAAAATTTATTCGCGTAAATTACGATCTTGTGTAGACAATCCCGACGCACAAAGTGTCCCGCGTGCTCGGAATCAAGCAGAAGAGCCGCACTGGCTATTGAACTTTGTTTTTCTCGGCTCGTCGTACGTGTTGTACGTCACCACGTTCTTGACGTTCGGAATTTCCAACCAACTTTGTGTGACCGTGTGTACGCAAGACAAGTTTGAGCCAACATCTGTTGGAAAAAATCCATGGATTTTGTTGTCGGAATGTCCGATCAATGTCCGATCAATGTCCGATCAATGTCCGATCAATGTCCGACCGTGTGTACAGGGCATTAGTGTCAGGAAATCTTGTCAGAAGTGACTCAAACAGATAGCAGAGGAAAGAGGCAGCAGACAGAAATGACACTAAAGTCTAGTACACAGTTGACATCGGCCGGGTTTAATAAAAACCGTCCCAACATTCGGCCTGTGTGTATGGCAGCCGGTCTGACAGATTCCGGCCATTCAGCTTGCTTCTGTCGGACGAGCCTACTGGAAAACCAGCAGCTTTAGACCAATGGCTGAAAGAGATGACTGGAGTGTTCTTGCAAGGGGGCCGCCCCCCTGTCAGAACACAATTGTTAGCAGGGAAAATTGCTGTACTAACATTGGATTGTTAGTACAGCGGCTCCGACCCGCTGGGTTGAACGAAGAAAAAACTAGTAGTGTGTACTAGGCTTTAGTGCTCTGGATTGAGACAGTTACACACTATAGAGGGATATGCTTTGTTCATTTCATGTCTGAGGTTTACAACCACTGATATCTCTTATATCTAGAGGCTGCTGCCCAGTCAAATACTATTTACTATTTAACCACTTCAGCTCCGGAAGATTTTACCCACTTCACGATGAGGCCATTTTTTGTGATACGGCACTGCGTTACTTTAACCATTTCACCCCCGGAAGGATTTGCCTACTTTCACGAACAGGCCATTTTTTGCGATACGGCACTGCGCCGCTTTAACTGACAATTGCGCGGTCGCGCGATGCTGTACCCAAACAAAATTGATGTCTTTTTTTTTTCACACAAATAGAGCTTTCTTTTGGTGGTATTTGATCACCTCTGCAGTTTTTTATTTTTTGCGCTATAAACAAAAAAAGAGCGAGAATTTGGAAAAAAAAAAAACTATATTTTTTTTTACTTTCTGCTATAATAAATATGCCCCCCCCCCAAAAAAAATTTCATCAGTTTAAGCCGATATGTATTCTTCTACATAGTTTTGGGGGGAAAAAAAATCGCAAGCGTATATTGATTGGTTTGCGCAAAAGTTATAGTGTCTACAAAATAGGGGATAGATTTATGGCATTTTTATTTTTTATACTAGCAATGGAGGTGATCTGCGATTTTTAGCAGGACTGCGACATTGCAGCGGACAGATCGGACACTTTTGACACATTTTTGGGACCATTGACATTTATACAGCGAGCAGAGCTAAAAATAGCCACTGAGTACTGTATAAAGGTCATTGGCAGGGAAGGGGTTAACACTAGGGGGCGATCAAGGGGTTAAATGTGTGTCCTAGGGAGTGTTTCTAACTGAGGGGGGGGGATGGGACTGCCTGGAGGAGGAGACCGATCGCTGTTCATAACCAGTATGAACAGTAGATCTGTCTCCTCTCCTCTGACAGAACGAAGATCTGTCTGTTTACATTGACAGACCTCTGTTCTTTCTCTCTCAGGAGCGATCGCGGGTGCCTGGCGGACATTGCGGCCACTGGGCATGTACATCAGCTCCTACGTCACACTGTGGGCGCACACCCCCTATACCCCTTAAAGCACTCGCCATACAGCTACCGCGATTCACGCAAGGGAGCCAACCCGCCATCGTATAACGACTGCGGCTGGTCGGCATCTGGTTAACTGACAATTTCGCGGTCGTGTGATGCTGTACCCAAACAAAATTGATGTCCTTTTTTCCCCACAAATAGAGCTTTCTTTTGGTGGTATTTGATCACCTCTGTGGTTTTTATTTTTTGCGCTATAAACAAAAAAAGAGCGACAATTTTGAAAAAAAAACTATATTTTTTACTTTCTGCCATAAAGCGTTCAATAAAAAAAATTAAAACCTCAAATTTCATCATCAATTTAGGCCAATAGGTATTATGCTACATCTTTTTGGTTAAAAAAATCCCAATAAGCGTATAATGATTGATTTGCGCAAAAGTTATAGCATCTACAAACTATGGAATATTTTTATTTATACATTTTTTTTACTAGTAATGGCGGTGATCAGCGATTTTTAATGGGACTGCGACATTACGGCGGACAAATCAAACACCTAACTGACACTTTTGACACTTTTTTTGGGGGACCAGTGACAATATTACAGTGATCAGTGCTAAAAATAGAACAGTGATTAGTGCTAAAAATATGCACTGTCACTGTACTAATGACACTGGCTGGGAAGGGGTTAACACCAGGGGCGATCAAAGACTTTAGTGTGTCCCTAGGGAGTGCTTGCTAACTGTGTGGGGGAGGTGCTCTGACTGGGTGAAAACAGAGATCTGTGTTCCTGCTTAGCAGGAACACAAAACCTCAATCTGCTCTCCTGTCAGAACAGCGATCTGCCTTGTTTACATAGACAGATTGCCGTTCTGCCTCTCTGGGGAAGGATCACGGGTGGGTAGCGGACATGGGGTCCACTGGACCTGCTGACTTGCATCCCCTGTGTCCAATCGACGTGTGATGGGGCCTCCGGCGGTTGCGCACGCGCCCCGTGTGGCTATTGCACGACATAACGTACAGATACTTGATTTCACGCAATAGAGCTGCCCTACCAGTAAATATGCAGTAGGCGCTCGGCAAGTGGTTAAAGTGCGACTAAAAGAAGAATGTGTTCATTTATTTATTTACCAGTAAACCATAAGAAAGTTCCAGATCCTAGGATCTCAGCATTTTGCGTCATCAGTGCTTTGCTTCCTTGCTAAAGAATCCTGTAGTGATCTTGGGAGGAGTTATGTAGAGTTAGCACATCATATCTAAGTACAGTGTGACCCGGAGGAGAAAATTGGACGGAGGGTCGGCATGACTATGGGAGGAATAGGTCTGAAAGGGTTAAAGTGTTCACTGTGGTAGTTTTGGTTAAGGGGTGGCTTACCTTATTGGTGCAGCAGGTCAGGTGTTCAGGGTGGAGCCGGAAAAGGGGGCTTGGGTGGTCGCACGGGCTGCTGGGTAATCATTTGGGAAGAATTCTTGGTGAAGAAGTTCTGCCGTTCCCCTGCGGAGAGAATTCAAGTAAGATGAGCGATCTGGAGGCCTTATGGGACCAGGTCAGGGCCGCAGCCTCTGCACGGGGTCCGCAGTGGCTCCAACAACAGCTGCTAGGCATGTTAGGGGGCTCGGGGGCTGATCCGTCCTCTCCTGGTTCCCCCCCTTCCTCTAAGCGCGCTAGGAGGGTGCGCCCTCCTGAGCGCTTGAGCCCTTCACATAGCCCCCGGGTCCGGCGGCCGCATGGGAGCTCCGTCAGGAACCCTTCAGTGTCCCCCGCTGTGCCATCCGCTTCTGGCTCCAGCGGAGGGCCTGGGAGGAATCCCCGACATCGGCGGGACCTGCGGGAGGAGGGGACACTGCGCTCTCTCTCCCCCTCCTCCCCCCCTTCTACTGTGGTTCAGGACATGGCGGCCGGCTCTCCTGCTGATGTGCCTAGCAGGAGGCCGGCTCGGCGTGGGATTAGGTCGGATGCAGGGAGGGGCAGGAGCCCTGTCCCTTCTACAGCTGAGTGGATGGATGAGCCCGTTAGCCAGGAGGTCCGTTACCTTCGATCCTCGGCAGCAGCATCAGCTGGTTCGGCTTCCTCCCCTGTGGCTGGGAGGAAGGCTCAGCGTGGGAAGTCTACAGCTAACAGCAGCAGACGGCAGTCAGCGCCCTCTGCTGCTCCTCCAGCGTCATTACAGCCTGCTTCACAGAATGAAAGAGTGACAACTGCACGGGGGAGTGGCCAGGCACAATTAAAGGGCAAGCGACCCCCTTCCACAGTTGGGGGTGCGCAGGGACCCCGCAGCTTTCCCGTGGAGATGGAAGAAGATGATGGCACGCCGGGGCCGGCAGCATCGAGGGGACGGCCGCCCGCGGCGCATTCTAGGCGTGAGTCGTCAGCAGAATCCGGCGAGGTATCCAGCGATGACGGCGATGGGCAAGCATCAGCCATGCGCCCTACTGTGCGGAGCCAGCTGGGATCCGGAGTCGCGGCTGCTCGGGATTCGGGACGCAGGCAGCCTGGTGAGTCCAATTTTCTTTCTGCTTCTTATGTTGATCAGGATGTTGGGTCTGTAGCGGGTGAGACGGGGGGGTCTCAGAGCAGGGTCCACTCGGGTCAGGCAGGAAGGGAACAGGGTGTGTTGGGTTTGGCAGAATTTTTCGCGGGTTTTCGGGAATTATTGGACCGTTGTGCTCCGCCCGGGCATTCTGGACCCGTGGCGGGGCCGACGGGGGCGTGGGTCCCTGCCGTGGCCACGTCGGATGGTTCGGGCCGTGATGCCTCCATCATGCGTAATTCAGTGGTGCCGCCAGCAGTAGACACGGTGCCTCAGCGGGTTGGACATATGGACGCGGCGGTGGGTGTAGAGGTTCCCTTATCTTCGGCGGTGGTCGAGGCGGCTTCACAGACGGTGAGGGTCAGTGGTTTGGAGTCGCGCAAGGCCAAGGAGTCGGGGGATGATGGGGTTCGGTTGGGAGATAAGGCACAGGGCGAGGTCTATGTTTGCTTCGAAGGTCCGTTGGGGGTGCATCTGAAGCCCGAAGTTAGGGAGAAGATTTGGCGTGGGGAATACGTGGAGATATTCTCCCTTTTGCCATTAGAGAAGTTTAATATAGATAAAGGTAAGGCGGATGAGAGTAAGAAAGAGGAGGAGGAGCGGCGTCGTTGGCGGCTTATCCCTAGGACGTTTTCCAATTGGCTGCAAGCCTTTGCGATACTGGCCAGCGTCATTGGTGAAAAGGAACCGGAGAATTGTTCTTCGCTTTTCTGCTATTTAGACGCTATCGGGGAAGCGTATAGAGTGTATGGGGGATTGGCATGGCTTCGCTATGACGAACAGTTTCGTCAGCGGAAAGCTGTGAGGCCTCAGATATGCTGGGACCACAAGGATATTGGGCTTTGGATGAAGCTCATGGTGCAGGCCCGGGCTTCAGGCCAGCCCTTTCCAGGGGGGGCCGGCGGTTCAGGCGCTGGACAGTCGGCCTCACAACGAAAAAACTATTGCTGGCAGTTCAACGAAGGAGCGTGCCGTTTTGGCGCGGCCTGTCGTTTCCGTCATGAGTGCTCCGGATGCGGGGGCTCACACGGTTATGCCAAATGTTTCAAAAAAGGGAAGTTGCAATCCGGTGAGTCCACTTCAAAAAGGGAGGACGCCGGTAAACTTGTCCGCGATGCGGCCGTACCTAAATAGGTATCCCCGAAGGGAGGCGGCGGTTTTCCTGGCCGAGGGCTTCGCCAACGGTTTTCGTATTCCTTGTTCCTTACCTTTGTCCGGGACGTTTGTGCCCAAGAATTTGAAATCAACATATCAGTTTCCTCAGGTAGTGACGAAAAAATTGGCTAAGGAAGTGGAGCTGGGCAGAATGTCTGGCCCCTTTGATTGCCCACCTATACCCGCGTTGCAAGTGTCCCCTTTGGGGGTGGTTCCTAAGAAGGAACCACATAAATTTCGGCTGATACATCATTTGTCTTATCCGAAAGGATCTTCGGTGAATGATGCGATTGAGCCTGATTTAACTTCGGTGTCTTATACATCGTTCGATGCGGCCGTCCGTTGGGTTCAGCAGTATGGGCAAGGGGCGCTGTTGGCGAAGACGGACATTGAGTCCGCTTTTCGTCTATTGCCGGTTCATCCGGATAGCCAGCCGTTGCTGGGTTGTTTTTGGGATGGACAGTTTTTTGTCGATCGTTGTCTTCCCATGGGTTGTTCCATTTCTTGTTCTTATTTCGAGACGTTTAGTACCTTCGTTGAATGGGTGGTTCGGGAGGAGTCACAAGTGCGCTCGGTTCTGCACTACCTTGACGACTTCCTTTGTATTGGTCCCCCGGGATCCACGGTTTGTTCGGTCCTGTTGCGGACTTTAGAAGGTGTGGCGCGTCGTTTCGGGATTCCTCTTGCGCCAGAAAAGACGGAAGGTCCCTCCACAGTGATTCAATTTTTGGGTATCATCATTGATACGCAGGCTATGGAGTGTCGTTTGCCGCTTGCAAAGTTGGAGGACTTGCGAATGATAGTGGGGGCGGCCCTGCGGGCCAGAAAAATTAGGCTGAAACATTTGCAGTCTTTACTGGGAAAACTTAACTTCGCATGCCGCATCATGCCGATGGGGCGCATTTTTTGTCGCCGCCTGAGTGCCGCTACTGCGGGGGTGCGTTTGCCGCATCATTTTATTCGGCTTTCCGCCGAGCACAAAGCGGATTTACGGGTGTGGGAGGAGTTTCTGGCCTCGTATAACGGCAGGTCCTTATGGATGGCTCCGGTGGTGTCGGCTTTTGATTTTGACTTGTATACGGATGCGGCTGGCAGTTTGGGTTTCGGGGCGTATTGTCAAGGGGCATGGTGCGCGGAGGCGTGGCCGGATGAATGGCGCGTCGCAGGCTTCTTGAGTAATCTGGTGTTGTTGGAGCTTTTCCCGATTGTGGTGGCAGTGGACATCTGGGGGTCGCGATTTCAGAATCGACGGGTTTGCTTTCACTGCGATAACATGGGGGTGGTGGCAGTTGTGTCTAGTTTGTCTGCGTCATCTCCGCCAGTGGTGCGCTTATTGCGTTTTTTAGTTCTTCGTTGTTTGAGCTTGAATTGTTTTGTAAAAGCTGTGCATGTTCCGGGAGTTGAGAATTCCATTGCTGATGCCTTGTCTCGTTTTCAGTGGGACAGGTTCCGGAAGCTGGCGCCGGCGGCGGAGCAGAGGTCGGTTCCTTGTCCTGCGCATCTGTGGAGACTGGCATTGGATTAGCTGGAGTTTTGGTGCAGCGCTCGGTGAGTGTGGGAACTTGGGCGGCCTACGCTTCGTTTTGGCGTGAATGGGACGGCCTGGTAAGTTCAGTGGGGGGTTGTTTTTCAGATCAGGACAGGCTGTCATTGTTGTTGTATATGATTGGGATGCAGTTTTCCAGGGGTGAATCGGTATCAAAAATGAACCGGAGATTGGCGGCGATGGCTTTTCTTTATAAGCTACGAGGTCTGCGTGATGTTTCAAAGGAATTTCTGGTACGTCAGGCTATGAAAGGTTTCCGGCGCGGATGCGTGGTAAGAGATACCAGGCGCCCGGTGTCTTTTGAGCTGCTACAGGACCTGGTGGGAATCTTGCACAGGGTCTGTTCCTCACCTTACGAGGTTCACCTGTTTACGGCAGCTTTTTCTTTGGCCTTCTTTGGGGCCTTGAGAATTGGGGAGTTGGTTAGTAAAAACAAACGCGGTGATGGGGGTTTGTTGTTTTCGGAGGTGCAAATTGCTGAGGATAGTATTCAGCTCCGCATCAGCAGATCAAAAACTGATCAGCTGGGCAGAGGGGTTTATGTGACGTTGTTTAAGGTACTCCCGGAGACGGTGTGTCCGGTGCTTGCGGTACAGCGCTTCGCGCAGTTTCGGAAGGGTGTACAAGGGACATTTCTGCAGCATGAGGATGGCTCATCCTTGTCACGTTTTCAGTTTGTGGCGATTTTTAAGCGATGTTTGCTGACGGTTGGCATGCCAGCCTCCCAATACAATACTCATTCTTTCAGGGTGGGGGCAGCTACGGAGGCATCTCGTTGGGGACTGAGTCCAGAGATAGTGAAGCGGATAGGGAGGTGGGAATCTGACCGCTTCAAAATTTATGTCCGTCCGCACATGTTGTAATGCTGTTTCATGATGTTAATTTCTCCTGTCAGTGTTGTTTGGTCCTAGGTTTTCCTCTGATTGTTTGTTACAGGTTTTCCGCAAGGCCTGGTGTGGATTCTGGGTGACTCTTATGTCTTCTGGGGGGCTATCAGAGCGGATGCGCGACCCGAAGGGAGACAGCTTGGCGTTCCCCGGAGTGAAGCAGTCTGCAAATGGCTGGGAGTCAGAGGCATGATGTGGGGCCGGGTTCTCCCGGAATTTCACTATTATTCCAGAGTAGATAGGCCTCCTGATGTTTTGGTACTTTCGGTGGGAGGGAATGACATGGGGGTACGGGCTGCCAGGGATATGGTCCGGGACGTAAAGTTCGACATTTTAAGGTTGCTGCGTGATTTCCCTGGGGTTATTATAGTGTGGTCGGACATAGTGGCCCGACACAATTGGCGTCATGCGCGTTCTGTTGCGCGTTTAAATAAGGCCAGGATAAAAGCCAACAGGGAGATAGGTCGTTTTGTGTCTCGTATTGGGGGAGTGGTGGTTCGTCATCGGGAGCTGGAGGACTTGTCTGTTCGCTATTGGAGGGATGATGGTGTACATTTGAATGCAGTTGGCACAGATTTTTGGTTTCTGGGATTGCAAGAGGGGGTTCAGAGGGCCCTGCAGGTGTGGAGGGACTCGCTTAAGTGAGGTTTTCACTCAAGCTCGCATGGCGGGTCAGGGGGTCTTTGGGGGGTTAAGAATTTGAACAGAATGTTGAAATTTGGGGGACCCATACAGGGTATGGGGATCCCACCGTGGTTGCTTGTTGGTGGTTCTCCCAGGACTTAGGTCCCATGGGAAAGAAGTTGGAAAGTCGCAATGTCTTCGAGCCGGCTGGGGCACAGCTGAAGACACAGTGGTTATGGATCAAAAATGGGACCCCAAAGACCCCCTCCTGGTGTTATTGTTTTGTTTGATTGATATATAATTTGTTAATAAAGGGCTGTTGTGGCCATTTACAACCCATGTCACGCAGCGTTTGTGTGGTTATTATTATAGTGTTTAAGATAAGTGTAAGACCGTAATTGACGAATCCTATAGTCAAGTGTGACCCGGAGGAGAAAATTGGACGGAGGGTCGGCATGACTATGGGAGGAATAGGTCTGAAAGGGTTAAAGTGTTCACTGTGGTAGTTTTGGTTAAGGGGTGGCTTACCTTATTGGTGCAGCAGGTCAGGTGTTCAGGGTGGAGCCGGAAAAGGGGGCTTGGGTGGTCGCACGGGCTGCTGGGTAATCATTTGGGAAGAATTCTTGGTGAAGAAGTTCCCTCCCTCCCGCCCTACATCTAGTTGGGGTGTATATAAAAAAAAAAAAAAAAAATGGTAAAAAATAAATAAATAAATAAATAAATAATAAATTAAAAAAAAAAAAAAAAAAAAAAACTATATATATATAATTTAATCATACATATATTTCTTTTACATCTGTCACAACAGCTGGCGGGTCAGGGGGTCTTTGGGGGGTTAAGAATTTGAACAGAATGTTGAAATTTGGGGGACCCATACAGGGTATGGGGATCCCACCGTGGTTGCTTGTTGGTGGTTCTCCCAGGACTTAGGTCCCATGGGAAAGAAGTTGGAAAGTCGCAATGTCTTCGAGCCGGCTGGGGCACAGCTGAAGACACAGTGGTTATGGATCAAAAATGGGACCCCAAAGACCCCCTCCTGGTGTTATTGTTTTGTTTGATTGATATATAATTTGTTAATAAAGGGCTGTTGTGGCCATTTACAACCCATGTCACGCAGCGTTTGTGTGGTTATTATTATAGTGTTTAAGATAAGTGTAAGACCGTAATTGACGAATCCTATAGTCATGTGCTAGCTGCTGCTTCTCCCATAGGACACTGCATCTTAGCATACATACAGTGGATGGGCAGGGCGTAGGCATGCATGTTACAATGATTGACAAGCTATGGTTAGTTACTTCCCTGTAGCCTCCAATCACAGTCACACCCACTGGAGTATTTGGACCCATCTGTAGTCCGATCTGATATAGCTGCCATCATTTATATAGAGGTAAATCTGCATGGTCATCTGAAAGGAAGTAGAGTTGCAATCTGCTAAAACGTTTGTTAAAATCCCTGCAATCTACATTGATTACCCAGAGAAGATTGTTTTGTTTTCTCAACTAAAGCGGAATTACTCGTTGGGCTCATTTACATTTGCTTCGGCTTCAACACCAATTAACAGCTTACAGTTTACACTTGCTTCAAAACATGGCTTCGGAGACGTTTTGTTTAACCACTTGCCGACCGCTGCACGCCGATATACGTCGGCACAATGGCAGCGATGGGCAAATGAGTGTACCCGTATGTCCCCTTTAATTGGCGGGGCTAATCAATTAAAGGAGACAGCGTGCTCCGTGACCGTGTCCGCGGACTCGATGTCCGCCGGGTGAACGCAATCGTGCCACGGAGCCACAGAACGGGCAGATGCCGTAAACAAGGCATTTCACCATTCTGCCTATCGGGAGTAAGGATGAGCTCCGCTGTGTTTGCACACTCCACGTGCAGAGCCCACCAGGAAGTCGGCGCTGTGCTAATCACAGGCAGTGAGACATTTTCCCCATGTGCGGCTGCAGAGATGGGGAAAAGTCTACCTGTGATTAGCGCAGCGCCGTGCCGACTTGCTGGTGGGCTCTACACATGGAGTGTGCGAACACACTGGAGCTCATCCTTAATCAGGAGCAGTGATCGCTGTCATGTCAGTGGTAGCCCATCCCCCCACAGTTAGAATCGCTCCCTAGGACACACTTAACCCCTTGATCGCCCCCTAGTGTTTAACCCCTTCCCTGCCAGTGTCATTTACACAATAATCTGTGCATTTTTATAGCACTGATCGCTGTATAAATGACAATGGTCCCAAAATAGTGTCAAAAGTGTCCGATGTGTCCGCCATAATGTCACAGTCACGATAAAAATCGCAGATTCCCGCCATTACTACAAAAAAAAATAATTAATAATAAAAATGCCATAAATCTATCCCCTATTTTGTAGGTGCTATAACTTTTGTGCAAACCAATCAATATACGCTTATTGCTATTTTTTTTACCAAAATTATGTAGAAGAATACATACTATTTTTGGGGGATATTCATTATAACAAAAAGTAAAAAATATTGCTTTTTTCCAAATTGTCGCTCTTTTTTTGTTTATAGCGCAAAAAATAAAGACTGCAGAGATGATCAAATACCACCAAAAGAAAGCTCTATTTGTGGGAAAAAAGGACGTCAATTTTGTTTGGGTGCAAATCGCATGACCGCGTGAATTGTCAGTTAAAGTGACGCAATGCCGAATCGCAAAAAGTGCTCTGGTCAGGAAGGGGGTAAAATCTTCCGGGGCTGAAGCAGTTAAGGACCGAGCCTCGTTTTGAAATTTGGTGTTTACAAGTTAAAATCAGTTTTTTTTTGCTAGAACATTATTTAGAACCCCCAAACATTATATATGTACGGTATATATATTTTTTCTAACACCCTAGAGAATAAAATGGCGGTTGTTGCAATACTTTCTGTCACACTATATTTGCAGAGCGGTCTTACAAGCGCACTTTTTTGGGAAAAAATACACTTTTTTGTATTAAAAAATAAGACAGCAATAAAGTTAGCCCAATTTGTTTTTATTTTGTGAAAGATAATGTTATCCTATGTGTCCATGCACACATAGGCTGTTATCAGCAGTTTTGGGGAGTAGCGTTTTTGAGCAGTAAAAAAAAAACAAAACTAGTGGGTTCTGAGAGATGTTTTCAGCTGTAAAAATGCTTAAACGCTGATAAACGTTGATAAATGCTCAAAAACATCGCTCACCAGCGTGTTTTAATGTTTTTGATCCAATGAAAAAAATAAATAAATTAAAAAAAAATTTTTTCTTAAAAAAAAAAACTCTAAAAAACGCTAACGTGGAAAAACGCTAAAAAACGCTAATAGATGCTAAAAAAATGCTATTGCAAAAAAGTTGAAAAAAGCTGAAAAAAAGTTGAAAAACTCACTGCAAAGCTACTGCCATTTTTATAACGTTATTTAAACGTCAGTGTGCATGAGGCCTAACCCTTAAAAATCTCCATAGGTGATGTTTAAAAAAGTCTACAGGTTGCATGTTTTGAGTTACAGAGGAGGTCTAGGGCTAGAATTATTGCTCTCGCTCGGCAATACCTCACATGTGTGGTTTGAACACCATTTTCATATGCGGGCGCTACTCACGTATACGCTTGCTTCTGCACGCAAGCTCGGTGGGACGGAGCGCGTTAAAAAAAAACGTTTTTTCTTATTTATTTTACTTTTTATTTTTTATTTTTATACTGTTCTTTAAAAAAAAAAGTCACTTTTATTCCTATTGCAAGGAATGTAAACATCCCTTGTGATAGAAAAAAAGCATGACAGGACCTCTTAAATATGAGATCTGGGGTCAAAAAGACCTCAAATCTCACATTTATACTAACATGCAATACGTATTGACGTCACTTCCGCCCTGCAATGGTATGGAGACGGGTGGGAGCCATCTTCCCCTCACTCATACCACAGACGTGAGCAGACTTGATCGCGGAAATCACCAGAGGACGGCGCCACTGATTAAAAGTGGTCTTGTGGCGAATCCGCTGCTGAGACCACTTTTATCTGAAAGCCGACCACCCGCTGAAGAAGTGGATACCGGCGTTATGGTAGCTAACTGCTGCTATAACAACGATATTCCACTTCAAACAGCCAACGTATAAGGACGGTGGGCAGACGGCAAGTGGTTAAGCTCTCTGAATGCCAATCAAAGCCCCTGTCACTAAATAAAATGGTTCGCTTACAGTCCTCTTTACACCTTGCTTTTGCTTTTGCTTTGCTTTTGCTTTGCTTCAAAAATTATACCCCATGTAGCTTTAGTGGTGCTTCAAAGCGTCTTCAAAGCCTCCATAGAAGTCTATGACAAAGCTCGCTTGAAGCCTTACTGAAGCCCCACGAAGCCTCACCGTAGCACCAAGCAAAAGCAAGGTGTAAACAGGACTGTAAGCTAAGCATTTTATTTGGTGACAGGAGCTTTGACTGCCATTCAAAAAGCTTTAACAAAGCCTGTCCGAAGCCTTGTTTTGAAGCAAGTGTAAACTAGCCCTTTAAATACTCCCACATAACAAACTATGTAACATTATCAATATACTGTAGTAACCACCAGAGGGAGCATTCATTCAGGGCCAGTCCACACCAGATGCAGTTCCGTGCGCTTTTTTTCTTCTCTAAAAATGCATGCACAGTGTTTTCCATGTATTGCAATGGCTCTAGTTCACACCATGCAGTCAGTTTCCGGTGCAGAAACTGACCGGAAACTGACTGCATGGTGTGAACTAGAGCCATTGGAATACATGGGAAACACTGTGCATGCATTTTGTGCAGAAAAAAGCACACAAAACTAAATGGAACTGCATCTGGTGTGAACTAGCACTCAGGCATCGCATAGCTTAAACTATACATGATTGCAACATAGTATCCACTAGAGGGAGCAATTGAATGAAACATTGTAATAATATACAAAACCACAACTCGCTACAAAATGTTTTATTGTATTTATTACAGGCAGGGCCGGTGCTAAGCTCAGCGAAGCTGGCCCCCCTACAATCAGCACAAATAAAAACTCAAGTGTGTTTCTTTAGTGCTACGTTTGTGCTGTTTTGTGCCATAAAAATTTACATTTGTGCTGCTTTTATTTTTAAGATATTAGCAATTGTTTTTTCCAGGCTATGACATCACCTAGCCCCCCTACAACGCCCAAATGACACAAAACTGGTCTCGTTGGTTAGTGCTACGTTTGTGCTGTTTTGTGCTGCTAAAAATTCCGTTCTATCTTTTATCGTTTTTGCATTATTAATGATTTATTAAAGGTCACCAAAGGTCAGTCAGCCCCCCTACAACGCCCAAATGACACAAAACTGGTCTTGTTGGTTAGTGCTACGTTTGTGCTGTTTTGTGCTGCTAACATTTCCGTTCTATCTTTTATCGTTTTTGTGTTATTAATGATTTATTAAAGGTCACCAAAGGTCACTCAGCCCCCCTACAATGCCCAAATGACACGAAACTGGTCTCGTTGGTTAGTGCTACGTTTGTGCTGGTTTGTGCTGCTAAAATTTTTATTTGTGCTGTTATAGTTTTTAAGTTATAACAGTTTTTTTTTTTTTCAAACCCCACTCACTTTGGCCACCCTACAATCAGCACAAATAAAAACTCAAGTGTTTCTTTAGTGCTACATTTGTGTTGCGCTGCTAAAATGTCTGTTCTACCTTTTATCGTTTTTGCGTTATTAATAATTTATTAAAGGTCACCAAAAGTCAGTCAGCCCCCCTACAACACCCAAATGACACGAAACTGGTCTCGTTGGTTAGTGCTACGTTTGTGCTGTTTTGTGCTGCTAAAAATTCTGTTCTATCTTTTATCGTTTTTGCGTTATTAATGATTTATTAAAGGTCACCAAAGGTCAGTCAGCCCCCCTACAACGCCCAAATGACACAAAACTGGTCTCGTTGGTTAGTGCTACGTTTGTGCTGTTTTGTGCTGCTAACATTTCCGTTCTATCTATTATCGTTTTTGCGTTATTAATGATTTATTAAAGGTCACCAAAGGTCACTCAGCCCCCCTATAATGCCCAAATGACACAAAACTGGTCTCGTTGGTTAGTGCTACGTTTGTGCTGCTAAAATTTCTGTTCTATCTTTTATCATTTTTGTGTTATTAATGATTTATTAAAGGTCACCAAAGGTCAGTCAGCCCCCCTACAATGCCCAAATGACACGAAACTGGTCTCGTTGGTTAGTGCTACGTTTGTGCTGGTTTGTGCTGCTAAATTTTTTATTTGTGCTGTTATGGTTTTTAAGTTATAACAGTTTTTTTTTTTTTTCAAACCCCACTCACTTTGCCCACCCTACAATCAGCACAAATAAAAACTCAAATGTGTTTCTTTAGTGCTACATTTGTGCTGTTTTGTGCTGCTAAAATTTCCGTTCTACCTTTTATCGTTTTGTGTTATTAATTATTTATTAAAGGTCACCAAAGATCAGTCAGCCCCCCTACAACGCCCAAATGACACAAAACTGGTCTCGTTGGTTAGTGCTACTTTGTGCTGCTAACATTTCCGTTCTATCTATTATCGTTTTTGCGTTATTAATGATTTATTAAAGGTCACCAAAGGTCACTCAGCCCCCCTATAATGTCCAAATGACACAAAACTGGTCTCGTTGGTTAGTGCTACGTTTGTGCTGTTTTGTGCTGCTAAAATTTCCGTTTTATCTTTTATCATTTTTGCGTTATTAATGATTTATTAAAGGTCACCAAAGGTCAGTCAGCCCCCCTACAACGCCCAAATGACACGAAACTGGTCTCGTTGGTTAGTGCTACGTTTGTGCTGGTTTGTGCTGGTAAAATTTTTATTTGTGCTGTTATGGTTTTTAAGTTATAACAGTTTTTTTTTTTTTTTTCAAACCCCACTCACTTTGCCCACCCTACAATCAGCACATATAAAAACTCAAGTGTGTCTCTTTAGTAATACATTTGTGCTGTTTTGTGCTGCTAAAATTTCTGTTCTACCTTTTATCGTTTTTGCGTTATTAATGATTTATTAAAGGTCACCAAAGGTCACTCAGCCCCCCTACAACACCCAAATGACACAAAACTGGTCTCGTTGGTTAGTGCTATGTTTGTGCTCTTTTGTGCTGCTAAAATTTCCGTTCTATTATTTATCGTTTTCGCGTTATTAATGATTTATTAAAGGTCACCAAAAGTCAGTCAGCCCCCCTACGACACCCAAATGACACAAAACTGGTCTCGTTGGTTAGTGCCTCATTTGTGCTGGTTTGTGCTGCTAAAATTTTTATTTGTGCTGTTATGGTTTTTTAGTTATAACAGCTTGTTTTCATATTTGTGTTTTTTTGTGTCATAATAATAAAAATTTGTACTGCTTTTATTTTTAAGATAATAGCAATTTGTTTTTTCCAGATGATGACATCACCCCGCTCTCCTGTCACATACCTGGTTAGTGAGCTCCTGGTTAGAAAGCAGCCATGGGTGCACAGTGAGGTATGAGTGCCTGTGATCAGTCCAGTAGACTGCGTGGTGGAAGCAGTCAGCAGGTGGATGTGGCGGCAGAACCAGCTGGTGGCAGATGAGCTGGCACTGAGCTTGGCTGGTGGCAGACTGTGGATAAGCAGCTGGAAGCAGGAGACAGATGAGACCTTGCTGGGCTGAAGAGCTGTAGTAGGCTGGATGAGCAGGATGCAGGGTCAGATGAGCCGGATCCATAATGGTCAGGCAGATCAGGCATAGACGGCACACAACAGGATAATCGGGTCACAAACCAAGTCAGCAACAGGAGGTAGATCAGGCAAGAAGAGAAGGCAGAAGCAGAATCCAGAGACAAGCCAAGGTCAGGGCAGGTAGCAGTCAAACGGAGGTCAGGAGCAAGCTGGGTTAGGATCAGAGGTCAAACACAGGAATCAGGAATGAACACACAGAAGCGGCACACCAAATTGCAGCCTGTTTAAATAGTCTGTCTGGTGCCAGCATTGGTGACAGGCTCACGCTCATCTGCCCAGCCAGTTGCCAGTCTGTGCATGCGCATATGTATGTACAGGGATACATCATTTGTGCTATGCAAAAGCCTTCCCTGACACCCCTACAACAGCCAAACAAAATGAAAACAGGCTGGTTGGTTAGTGTCACGTTTGTGTTGGTTTGTGCCTATTTTCTTTCCATTCTATCTCCTTTTGTTTTTCAGTTATTGTTTGAACCCCCAAGTTATTCAGTTTTTTAATAAAGGTCACCAAAGGTTACCCAGCCCCCCTACAAGGGACAAAAGGCATGAGACTGGGCTGGTTGGTGCCTCCTTTGTGCTGGTTTGTGCTGTTTAAATATCAGTTCTACCGCTTTTCGTTTTTCAGTTATTTACTATTTATTAAAGGTCACCAAAGGTCACTCAGCCCCCCCTACACATGAAACTGGGTTGGTTGGTTAGAGCTGCGTTTGTGCTGTTAAAATTATTATGTGTGCTGCTTTGATTTCTTAATTGTAAAAGTTTGTTTTTATTTGATCAAACCCCACCCACTTGGCATCCCATGTTATTAGATACTATAAGGCCTCATGCACACGAGACGCTGTTAAACGCGTTAAATAGTAAATAACCGAAAAACAAAAAGTGGTAGAACTGATATTTAAACAGCACAAACCAGCACAAAGGAGGCACCAACCAGCCCAGTTTCATGCCCTTTGTCTCTTGTAGGGGGCTGGGTAACCTTTGGTGACCTTTAATAAATCAACAATAACTGAAAAACAAAAGGAGATAGAATGGAAAGTAAATAGGCACAAACCAACACAAACGTGGCACTAACCAACCAGCCCGTTTTCATTTTGTTTGGCTGTTGTAGGGGGTGTCAGGGAAGGCTTTCGCATAGCACAAATGATGTCTCCCTGTACATACATATGCGCATGCGCAGACTGGCAACTGGCTGGGCAGATGAGCGTGGGCCTGTCACCAATGCTGGCACCAGACAGACTATTTAAACAGGCTGCAATTTGATGTGCCGCTTCTGTGTGTTCATTCCTGATTCCTGTGTTTGACCTCTGATCCTAACCCAGCTTGCTCCTGACCTCCGTTTGACTGCTACCTGCCCTGACCTTGGCTTGTCTCTGGATTCTGCTTCTGCCTTCTCCTCTTGCCTGATCTACCTCCTGTTGCTGACTTGGTTTGTGACCCGATTATCCTGTTGTGTGCCGTCTATGCCTGATCTGCCTGACCATTATGGATCCGGCTCATCTGACCCTGCATCCTGCTCATCCAGCCTGCTACAGCTCTTCAGCCCAGCGAGGTCTCATCTGTCTCCTGCTTCCAGCTGCTTACCCACAGTCTGCCACCAGCCAAGCTCAGTGCCAGCTCATCTGCCACCAGCTGGTTCTGCCGCCACATCCACCTGCTGACTGCTTCCACCACGCAGTCTACTGGACAGATCACAGGCACTCATACCTCACTGTGCTCCCATGGCTGCTTTCTAACCAGGAGCTCACTAACCAGGTATGTGACAGGAGAGCGGGGTGATGTCATCATCTGGAAAAAACAAATTGCTATTATCTTAAAAATAAAAGCAGTACAAATTTTTATTATTATGACACAAAAAAGCACAAATATAAAAACAAGCTGTTATAACTAAAAAACCATAACAGCACAAATAAAAATTTTAGCAGCACAAACCAGCACAAATGAGGCACTAACCAACGAGACCAGTTTTGTGTCATTTGGGTGTCGTAGGGGGGCTGACTGACTTTTGGTGACCTTTAATAAATCATTAATAACGCGTAAACAATAAAAGATAGAACGGAATTTTTAGCAGCACAAAACAGCACAAACGTAGCACTAACCAACGAGACCAGTTTTGCGTCATTTGGGTGTTGTAGGGGGGCTGAGTGACCTTCGGTGACCTTTAATAAATCATTAATAACGCAAAAACGATAAAAGGTAGAACAGAAATTTTAGCAGCACAAAACAGCACAAACGTAGCACTAACCAACGAGACCAGTTTTGTGTCATTTGGGCGTTGTAGGGGGGCTGACTGACCTTTGGTGACCTTTAATAAATCATTAATAACGCAAAAATGATAAAAGATAGAACGGAATTTTTAGCAGCACAAAACAGCACAAACGTAGCACCAACCAACAAGACCAGTTTTGTGTCATTTGGGCGTTGTAGGGGGGCTAGGTGATGTCATAGTCTGGAAAAAACAATTGCTAATATCTTAAAAATAAAAGCAGCACAAATGTAAATTTTTGCGGCACAAAACAGCACAAACGTAGCACTAAAGAAACACACTTGAGTTTTTATTTGTGCTGATTGTAGGGGGGCCAGCTTCGCTGAGCTCCGGTGCTAGACTATTTTGAACCCTAGGTAAGAGCAGCTACTTGCTGGGTTCAGCCATGTGGGGAGAGGACAGAGCCAGGTGGACAGGAGAGGGGGGTGCAACCAGGTGGACAGGAGAGGGGGGTGCAGCCAGGTGGAGGGGGGATGCAGCCAGGGGAACAGGAGAGGGGGTGCAGCCAGGTGGACAGGAGAGGGGGGTGCAGCCAGGTGGAGGGGGGATGCAGCCAGGTGGGGGGGTGCAGCCAGGTGAACAGGAGAGGGGGTGCAGCCAGGTGGACAGGAGAGGGGGGTGCAGCCAGGTGGACAGGAGAGGGGGTGCAGCCAGGTGGACAGGAGAGGGGGTGCAGCCAGGTGGACAGGAGAGGGGGGTGCAGCCAGGTGGAGGGGGGATGCAGCCAGGTGGACAGGAGAGGGGGTGCAGCCAGGTGGACAGGAGAGGGGGGTGCAGCCAGGTGGAGGGGGGATGCAGCCAGGTGGACAGGAGAGGGGGTGCAGCCAGGTGGACAGGAGAGGGGGGTGCAGCCAGGTGGAGGGGGGATGCAGCCATGTGGACAGGAGAGGGGGGTGCAGCCAGGTGGACAGGAGAGGGGGGTGCAGCTAGGTGGACAGGAGAGGGGGGTGCAGCTAGGTGGACAGGAGAGGGGGTGCAGCTAGGTGGACAGGAGAGGGGGGTGCAGCTAGGTGGACAGGAGAGGGGGTGCAGCGAGGTGGAGGGGGGATGCAGCCAGGTGAACAGGAGAGGGGGGTGCAGCCAGGTGGGGGAGGACAGAAACAGGTGAATAGGAGAGGGAGGTGCAGCCAGGTGGGGGGAGGATGGAGCCAGGTGGACAGGAGAGGGGCTGCAGCCAGGTGGGGGAGAACAGAGCCAGGTGGACAGGAGAGGGGGAGGGTGCAGCCAGGTAGGGGGAGGACAGAGCCAGGTGGATAGGAGGGGGTGAAGCCAGTTGGACAGGAGAGGGGGTGCAGCCAGGTGGAGGGGGGATGTAGCCAGGTGGACAGGAGAGGGGGGATGCAGCCAGGTGGAGGGGGGATGTAGCCAGGTGGACAGGAGAGGGGGTGCAGCCAGGGGGAGGGGGGATGCAGCCAGGTGGACAGGAGAGGAGGGTACAGCCAGGTGGACAGGAGGGGGGGGGGTTCTTACTTTGGGGGATAGCATCACTGGCACTTTTTTCCGGCTCCCTCCACAAGTCAGGCAGCGGCAGCCAGTGTCACCTGTCCCAAGATCTGGAGATGGGGTCTCCTACAGGCTGTAAGTCACAGCTCATGCAGAGGAGACCCCCTCCAGCTCCTCCCCAATGACAGGTCAGCTGATCTCTGGGTTCTTCCGGCCAGCTGCTGAGAGGATGGGTGAGCAGAGCGGGCTGCAGGAGCAACTTAGCTTTGGGCTCCACCAGGACAAGTAGCCCGGTGGCCCCGGCCCGGCCCACCCCACCAGGAAGATGCCCGGCATGTGCTCTATGGCCAGTCCCGGCCTGGTGAATCCATCCCAGTTGTCTCCATCCACAATGTCACCTGCCCTGCTCCTCCAATGACTGCACATGGCCCAGGGAGGGAGACGGGAAAAGAACTGACAGGGCTACTGCTTGGACACCGGCAACACTCAGAGGAGAGGAAGCTGATTGAGTGACTCCAAATCTCCCCCTCCTCCTCGGTTACGATCATGGCTGCAGAGCTCTGGCTGCACCCTAGGCAACTGCCTGGTTTGTCTAGTGGTAGCGCCGGCCCTGATTATAGGTACTTATATAGCGCCACATATTTACAAAGCGCTTTACATATATATTGTACATTCACATCATGCCCTCGAGCTTACAATCTAAGGTCCCTATCTCACATTCATACATACACACACGAGGGCTAATTTAGACAGGAGCCAATTAACCTGCCAGCATATCTTTGGAGTTAAAGTACACTCCACGTGACATTCACATTTCATGAAATGTTTAGAAACTGGAATTCACTTCCTAAGGGAAGGCTCATATCTGTACAGGTCGGGAACCCATGCATAATCCCATGCAGCCATGATTTTTAAAAAGGGTCGCGGACATTTTTCCCACGTCTCCCACAGGTACAGTAGCCCATTGAAATTAAATGAGTGCTATATGATCCACAAATGTGAACCTAGACTAAATGAACGTTGGTGTTGGGTAGGGATAAGCTCAATTTGACTCGAACATCGGATACTATAGGGCGTTTGCGGGAAATTCGAGCATCGCGGAACACCCCATAATGCACTGTGAGATCGCAGTGCGTTGCTGTATGATGATTGGCCAAAGCATATATATATATATATATACCACCAAGCATATATATATATATAGATATATATATCTATATATATATATATTTTTTTTTTATATATATATATATATATATATATATATATATATATACTCTGCATTTTGTGTAGAGTATATTCAGTCAATGCAGGCAGTGTAGTTTATATAACACAGTGTATTGAAGTGGTTAAGTCACTTTTTTTTAAAAATGGCGTACCAGACCCTTATACGAGCATGCAACCTGGCAGGCTGCTGGAAAGGGGGGGACGAGAGCACGCCCCCCCTCCTGAACTGTACCAGGCCACATGCCCTCAACCCTTGCTTGGTGGTTGTGGGGGTCTGCGGGCGGGGGGCTTATCGGAATCTGGAAGCCCCCTTTAACATGGGAGCCCCCAGATCCCGCCCCCCCCCCATGTGCATGGGTATCGGGTACATTGTACCTCTATCTATTCACCAAAAAAGTGTCAAAAAAGTAAAAATGACAGGAGACAGTTTTTGACAATTCCTTTATTTAAAAAAAAAAAAAAGAAGTGTCCCGTGATATCCATCCATCTTCAATCACGCCGTAGACGGAGCTGAAAAATAGAAAGAAAAAAAGACGGAAAAACTCTGCCTCCATGGGAGGCTTCCCCGCGACTGCTGTCTTTTCGCTTTGACAGCTGTTATTTAGGCAAGTGCGGGGCCACTCGGTGATGGAACTGAGTGACCCCGCCCTTTCTGACATCATGCGAGACCCCCACAACCACCGGCAAGGGTTGTGGGGATAAGGCAAGGGTTGTGGGGGGGAACCCAAAGCACCCTCCCCATGTTGAGGGCATGTGGCCTGGTACGGTTCAGGAGGGGGGCAGGCACTCTCTCGTCCCCCCTCTTTTTCTGTGGCCTGACAGGTTGCATGCTTGGGTCTGGTATGGATTTTGTGGGGGACCCCCACACCATTTGCTTTTTAAAATTTTGGCACAGGGTTCCCCTTAAAATCCATACCAGACCTGATGCCCCCCACACCATTTAAAAAAAAAAATGTTGGTGTGGAGTTCCCCTTGATATCCAAATCAGACCCAATGGGCCTGGTAATGGACTAGGGGGGACCTACTCTGTTTTTTTTTCCAATGATTTTTTATGTATATTCCTGGGATCCAACAATACATTACAGCCGCAAGCAATTTGAAATGACATTTTTTCCTTTAGAAATGTTCTTTTGCTGTGGCAGAGCGATGCGCTACTTTACAGGCAGACTAAGGGGACCCCACAGGCACGATATGTAAATGAATATTTCATTTTTATTGTTTCACTTTAAGCATTATTAAAATCACTGCTCCTGAAAAAACTTTTTTTTGCATTGATCCATGTCCCCTGGGGCAGGACCCGGGTCCCCGAATACTTTTAATGGCAATAAATTGCATATAAGCTAGAACAAAAATTGTTTGGATAGTGGGACTTTTAACCACTTCAGCCCCGGAAGGTTTTACCCCCTTCCTGACCAGAGCACTTTTTACAATTCGGCACTGCGTCGCTTTAACTGCTAATTGCGCGGTCATGCAATGCTGTACCCAAACGAAATTTGCGTCCTTTTCTTCCCACAAATAGAGCTTTCTTTTGATGGTACTTGATCACCTCTGCCGTTTTTATTTTTTGCGCTATAAACAGAAAAAGACCGAAAATTTTGAAAAAAAATTATATTTTCTACTTTTTGTTATAAAAAAAATCCAATAAACTCAATTTTAGTCATACATTTAGGCCAAAATGTATTCGGCCACATATCTTTGGTAAAAAAATGTCAATAAGCGTATATTTATTGGTTTGCGCAAATGTTATAGCGTCTACAAACTAGGGTACATTTTCTGGAATTTACACAGCTTTTAGTTTATGACTGCCTATGTCATTTCTTGAGGTGCTAAAATGGCAGGGCAGTACAAAACCCCCCCAAATGACCCCATTTTGGAAAGTAGACACCCCAAGGAAATTGCTGAGAGGCATGTTGAGCCCATTGAATATTTATTTTTTTTGTCCCAAGTGATTGAATAATGACAAAAAAAAAAATGTACAAAAAGTTGTCACTAAATGATATATTGCTCACACAGGCCATGGGCATATGTGGAATTGCACCCCAAAATACATTCAGCTGCTTCTCCTGAGTACAGGGATACCACATGTGTGGGACTTTTTGGGAGCCTAGCCGCGTACGGGGCCCCGAAAACCAAGCACCGCCTTCAGGATTTCTAAGGGCATAAATTTTTGATTTCACTCCTCACTACCTATTACAGTTTTGAAGGCCATAAAATGCCAAGATGGCACAAACCCCCCCCCCCAAATGACCCCATTTTGGAAAGTAGACAGCCCAAGCTATTTGCTGAGAGGCATGGTGAGTATTTTGCAGCTCTCATTTGTTTTTGAAAATGAAGAAAGACCAGAAAAATTTTTTTTTTCTTTTTTCAATTTTCAAAACTTTGTGACAAAAAGTGAGGTCTGCAAAATACTCACTATACCTCTCAGCAAATAGCTTGAGGTGTCTACTTTCCAAAATGGGGTCATTTGGGGGGGGGGGTTTGTGCCACCTGGGCATTCCATGGCCTCCGAAACTGTGATAGGCAGTGAAGAGTGAAATCAAAAATTTACGCCCTTAGAAAGCCTGAAGGAGGTGGTTGGTTTTCGGGGTCCCGTACGCGGCTAGGCTCCCAAAAAGTCTCACACATGTGGTATCCCCATACTCAGGAGAAGTAACAGAATTTATTTTGGGGTGTAATTTCACATATCCCCATGGCATGTTTGAGCAATATATCATTTAGTGACAACTTTGTGCAAAAAAAAAAAAATTTGTCTCTTTCCTGCAGCTTGTGTCACAATATAAAATATTCCATGGACTCGACATGCCTCTCAGCAAATAGCTTGGGGTGTCTACTTTCCAAAATGGGGTCACTTGGGGGGGTTTTGAACTGTCCTTGCATTTTATGCACAACATTTAGAAGCTTATGTCACACATCACCCACTCTTCTAACTACTTGAAGACAAAGCCCTTTCTGACACTTTTTGATTACATGAAAAAATTATTTCCTGACAGACTCCATGGCAGCCTACGTGTGGGTTAACCCCGCCTCCTCTCCAATGCTATAGGACCCCATTCCCATAAATGAGTACTCACCACTAGCTACTGCGTTCCTTTTTTGTCCTCCTCTATGGACCTACACATGCTGTTCGCATCAGGATTGAATGGATCCAGGATTGGCATACTTATGTGGTGCAGCTCAAAAAGCCCAGCCATGGGCGGGCAAGTAGCTTAAAGAGGCTTGAATGTTTCCCCTTGGTGGATGGGTGGTCGCCTCTGTATGCCCGGCGGACAGTTTCGTCAACGGCTGGCAAGGTCTGTGGCTGTATTTCATACTCCATGGCAGTGTTTTTATGTGTAGTTTGTGTTTCCCTGGTGGTCCAGTGTGTCCTGTCCCCCTCATGGCGGCTGGTTCGCATGCGTTCCAGCCCGCCACGGCACTTCCGGGTTGCGGCAGTCTCCGCCGCTAGCACCTGCGCTGTAGCCACCTTGAGAGCGAGGCTTGGCTCGCGCATGCGCAGTATGGCGGTTCGTTCGTCGTCCGCGCAGGCGCCGTACGGTGGTCTCCCACTGCGCGTGCGCAGTAGGAGATAATGACATCACGAGCGGGGAATTTAAATTCCGCCCTCCTGTCCTGCTGTGTTGGGATCTCCCTTGGTAGGGAAAGGAGGAGCGGATCCCTGCTGGTCTCCAGGTGAGTGGCTGAAACCTCTGCTTATCTTAAAAAAAAAAAAAAATAAAGGGTATATATGAATAGACTAATGATTGATTGATTTTTTTTTTTTTGGAAATAATATTTAAAAAAAAAAAAATATATATATATATATATATATATATATATATATATATATATATATATATATACGGCAGGAAGTTGTTTCTTTTTGCCTTGAATATGTGTTGATACATGCTTTGTGCATTTTTAAAAGCAGAGTTTTTTCCTAAAAACCTTCTCATGTTTGGTGTCTAGGTTTTCTTAGACCATTATCCCTGCAGACTATTTAAAGTGACATTCGCGTCCTAGGTTATGGACAATTCACCGCCTTTAAGTGGCCAGCCCTCACGCACAAGGTATGTGCTCGTGAGGGGAGGGGATGAGATTTATGCACAAATATTGTCGTGCTGATACCATGTTCTGCTTTTCTTCTCTCCCCTTCTCCTATTCTTTTTTCTCCAGCCCTTCTAGGTCGGACCCACTAAACGTGGTCCAGAATGCCAATGACCTTGCCAAGCCACAATATAAATCATCTTCATCCAGACGAGACTCCCAGTCCGGATCTCACCAGGGGAGACGCTCTCGTTCCTCCTCAAGACACCGCTCCCACCGCCATGACAGCCGCTCAGACCACAGAGCCTGCTGGGCATGTAGGACATGAGTCCCGGAGGGCAAGTCCTTATGTGACCGTTGTTTTGCCCGTGCGGTTGGGGAAAAAGAGACGGAAAACCAGCGTTTAGAGTCTCTTGTGAAACGAGTGGTGCAGCAATCCCTAATGGAGAGGGAGGCACCTCGCACATTGAGTCAGTCTACCACCGTGTCTGGCCCGCCGGCTGAAGAGGCCCGTGATGATCCGGGTACTTCTCAGGCCTATGTTGCCTCTCCTGACTCCTCAGAGGACGAGTCTATTAATGAGGAGGTCATTGGAGGGTTCGACTTCGCGATGGTTTCCCCTTTAATCAAAGCGATCAAGGAAGCCTTGAAGTGGGAAGACCCTTCCACTCCCCCAGCCAAGCAGAAAAAATTCTTCAAGCACCTGGGGAAAGAACGTGCAAACTTTCCGCTCCTTCCGGAGCTAAAGGAAATCATTGAGGAAGAATGGAGTAAAACAGAGAAAAAGTCTTACATGTCTAATAAAACCTCCAGATTGTACCCCTTCAAGTCGGAAGAAGTAAAGAGTTTGGAGAATACTCCCCTTGTGGACGCAGCTCTTATGCGTCTGGCCAAACATGTGACTCTTCCTCTAGAAGACGCAGTATCTTTCAAAGATGGGCTCGAGAGGAAGATAGATCTAGATCTAAAAAGAATCTATGGGCTCGCTGGTATGGCCTGTAAACCAGCCCTGGCACTAGCGGCCATGTCCAAGGCCATGGAGGCCTGGACGGAGAACGCTGAGTCCTTCCTTAAGGGCGTATCAGAAGAGCTGGCCGGAAGTTCAGCAGCCGCAGAGCTGAAGCTTGCAGCGGTCTTCCTGGGGGAGGCGTCCATTGACTTGATCCGCCTTCTGGCTCGTATTATGCTGTCCTCAGTTACGGCCAAGAGAGCCCTCTGGTTGCGTCCCTGGCTTGCTGACCCAGGTTCTAAGCAAGCATGGTGTAAAATTCCGTTTGAGGGGTCCTCACTGTTTGGCAATAAGTTTGACGTTGCCATTACGTGGGCCACAGGGGGTAAATCGGGTTTTCTCCCCCAGGACAGGCGCATGCTGGGTCGAAAGAAGCCCCAGTTCAGAAGACGAAGCCCGGAGCGCTCCAGGGAAGCACGCTCCTACAAGCCTGGCCGGGACTTTAGGAAGAATTGGAGCAGAGGGCAGACATCCTTCCGCAAACCTGTTAAAAATCAAACGTCCAGTGCTCGTGATCAGGCTAAATCTTTTTGAGATTACGCCCGCCCAGGCGGGCCGGGTGGGGGCTCGTCTGCTCCTCTTCCGGCACGTCTGGGTGGCCTCGATCTCAGACTTCTGGGTCATAAGGACGGTCTCGTCAGGCCACAGATGGGCCTTTTCCAGTACTCCTCACCCAAGGTTCGTCTCCACTCTTCTCCCTCGGGCAGAGGATCAGAAACAAATTTTGCTGTCCTATGTGGACCTCCTGAAAACTCAAGGAGCAGTGGTACATGTCCCACAGGACAAATGGTTCCAGGGGATATACTCCCCTCTCTTCCTAGTGCAGAAAAAGGGGGGCTCTTGGCGCCCAGTCATAGACCTCACATATCTCAACAAATTCATAGAGAACGGAAGGTTCAAAATGGAAACCTTGATGACCATTCAGAAAGCTATACAGCCAGGCGACTGGATGTTATTGATCGACCTGAAGGATGCGTACTTCCACGTCCCAGTGGAGAAAGATTTACACAAATACCTCCGTTTCCAAATAGGGTCGGATCATCTTCAATTTATCTGCCTCCCCTTCGGCCTGACGACATCCCCCCGAGTTTTTTCGAAGGTCCTTTTGGCTACGGTGGCACTCATAAGATTAAGAGGGGTACGTCTTTACCACTACCTCGACGACCTGCTGGTGCTATCTCAGAACAGGGAGCAGTTGCTGGTCCATCGGGAACAAGTGATTTCCACGCTGTCCAACTTCGGGTGGCTCCTAAACTTAGAAAAGAGTCAACTGACCCCAACTCAGCGTCTAATATATCTGGGAGCTCAGTTCGATACAGTAGCAAACACTATCTCCCTTCCATTACAGAAAATTCCTACGGCTCGAGACAGAGTCTCTCGGGCCCTACATGTCCGGCAAATGAAAGCCTCTCAGTGCCTGAAAGTCGTCGGCACGATGGTTTCCACGACTCCCATGGTAAAATGGGCCTTATGGAGACTGCGACCCTTCCAGGTCTCCTTCGACAATGGAAGTCTGGAGACAAGAATCAGGTCATCCGCATAACTTCTACAATGAGGAACAGCCTCTTCTGGTGGCTTCAGCGCAAGAACCTTCTGACCTGCCATTCTATCGCTCCCATCTCTTGGGTGACGGTCACGACCGATGCCAGCGGTACTGGTTGGGGAGCCCTCTGCAGGTCGAATCTGGCTCAGGGCAAGTGGGGTGCATGTCTTCCCAACCCAGGGTCGAACATACTGGAACTTCGAGCGGCCTGGTGTGCCCTTCAGTCCTTCTCTCATCTCCTCATAGGGGAGTCAGTACTGTTAAGGATGGACAACACCACAGCGGTGTCGTATGTGAAGAGGCAGGGGGGCACTCGGAGTCCCACTCTCCTGCGGGAAGTCGAGCCCATCCTATCTTGGGCGCAGAAAAACCTTTCCAACATTTCGGCAGTCTTTGTCCCAGGGGTCCAAAACACTCAAGCGGACTTCCTATCACGGACCAAGTTGGACAACAACGAATGGTCTCTTCACATAGAGACGTTCAGGTGGATCTTGTCGTTCAAGACCGATCCAGAGGTGGATCTGTTTGCTTTCCCCTGCAATTGCAAGCTGAAGAAATTCTACACCAGGGGTCTCTGCAGTCAAGCCATCGGGACAGATGCCCTGACGGATCAATGGAGGTTCAAGCGTGCATACGCCTTTCCGCCACTGCCAGTCATGCTGAGATTCCTGCAGAGGCTCCGAGCAGAGCCAGTGGAGGTGGTGACAATAGCTCCCTACTGGCCGAACAGGCCTTGGTTCCCTCTCCTGGTCCAGCTCAGTTGTCGGGACCCAGTGCCTCTCCCTCTCAGACCGGACCTTCTTTCTCAAGGGTCAGTCCTGCACCCTTGTCCTGCAGTGCTGAGACTGATGGTCTGGTTCTTGAGAGGGAGAGGCTGGAATCCCTAGGTTGTGCCTCAGAAGTAATATCCACTCTCATGAGCTCGAGAAGATCTAGTACAAATAAAGTCTATGGAAGAATTTGGTCCAAATTCGTGGAGTTCTGCTCTCCCCAGGGCAGGTCTTTTAGACATCCAAAAGTCCAGGACGTTCTCAGTTTCCTCCAAACGGGCCTAGATTTACATCTATCTGTCAGCTCTCTGAGGGTTCAAGTTTCGGCACTTTCGGCCTTCTCCGGCACTTCGTGGGCAGTTCATCCTTTGGTTAGACAATTTTTTCGAGGTGCATCGAGGCTTAAGCCCCAAAGAAAGCCTAGGTTCCCCAAATGGGACCTTCCATTAGTCCTCGACTCGATCTCTGGACTCAGTACTATGGGGCCCTCCCCGCTCTCTATCAAGGTCTTTTCAGCAAAGGTGGCCTTCTTAGTAGCCATTACCTCAGCCAAAAGGGTCTCTGAGATTGCATCACTTGGTCATGAAGAACCCTTCCTAACGTTTTTCCCGGACCGGGTAGTCCTCATCCCTATGCTGGGTTCCAACCCGAAAGTGTCTTCGGTATTCCACGTCAATCAAGAGATCGTTTTACCTACATTTAGGACCCCAGGGTCCACTGAAAATCACCCTCTAGATGTAGGCGAAGCTATTAAAGAATATCTCAAAGTTACTTCTCCCTTTAGACGTTCTAGTCATCTCTTTGTGCTTCATTCAGGCAGCAATATAGGGAAGAAAGCCTCAACCAGGACTATCGCGTCCTGGATCGTACAGACCATACAACAAGCATACAGGGCTAAGGGCTTGGCTCCTCCAAAGGCGGTGACAGCCCATTCCACCAGGGGAATGGCAGCCTCATGGGCAGCAGTTCGACACGTGGCTCCAGATACCATCTGCAAGGCATCTTCATGGGCTTCTATTAATACCTTCATGTTGCATTATTGTATAGAGCCTGCCTCACTATCCTCTGTAAACTTTGGGTTACAAATCCTATCGACCGATAGGACAAATTAAAATTTATGTTTGTTCAGCATACCCACCCGTGTGGTTGGCTAGTTATTTCCCACACGTAGGCTGCCATGGAGTCTGTCAGGAAAAAGGAAAATTTGTTATCAAATACTTACCGTAATTTTCCTTTCCTGATGGACTCCATGGCAGACGGAGTTCCCACCCATTGGTCAACGAGTAGGCTAGTTACGGAACGCAGTAGCTAGTGGTGAGTACTCATTTATGGGAATGGGGTCCTATAGCATTGGAGAGGAGGTGGGGTTAACCCACACGTAGGCTGCCATGGAGTCCATCAGGAAAGATAAATTACGGTAAGTATTTGATAACAAATTTTCCTTTTTTGTTTGCAAGAAAATTACTTTGAACCCCCAAACATTATATATTTTTTTAAAGCAAATGTCCTACAGATTAAAATGGTGGGTGTTTCATTTTTTTTTCACACAGTATTTGCGCAGCGATTTTTCAAACGCATTTTTTGTGGAAAAAACACACTTTTTTAAATTTTAATGCACTAAAACACACTATATTGCCCAAATGTTTGATGAAATAAAAAAGATGATCTTAGGCCGAGTACATGGATACCAAACATGACATGCTTTAAAATTGTGCACAGACGTGCAGTGGCAACAAAATTAATACATTTTTAAATGCCTTTAAAAGCCTTTACAGGTTACCACTTTAGATTTACAGAGGAGGTCTACTGCTAAAATTACTGCCCTCGATCTGACCTTCGCGATGATACCTCACATGTATGGTGTAATTGCTGTTTACATTTGACGCCAGACCGACGCTTGCGTTCGCCTTAGCACGAGAGCAGGGGGACAGGGGTGCTTTTTTTCTTTTTTTTTTTTTTTCTTTAATATTTTTTTGCTTTTTTATCTTATTTTTAAACTGTTCCTTTCATTTTTTTTTTTTTAAATCATTTTTATTGTTATCTCAGGGAATGTAAATATCCCCTATGATAGCAATAGGTAGTGACAGGTACTCTTTTTAAAAAAAATTGGGGTCTATTAGACCCTAGATCTCTCCTCTGCCCTCAAAGCATCTGACCACACCAAGATCGGTGTGATAAAATGCTTCCCCAATTTCCCAATGGCGCTGTTTACATCCGGCGAAATCTAAGTCATAAAATGCTCGTAGCTTCCGGTTTCTTAGGCCATAGAGATGTTTGGAGCCACTCTGGTCTCTGATCAGCTCTATGGTCAGCTGGTTGAATCACCGGCTGCATTCTCAGGTTCCCTGTTGAGACAGGAGAGCCAGAGAAAAACACGGAAGACGGTGGGGGGGGGCATTCCCTCCCACTGCTTGTAAAAGCAGTCTAGAGGCTAATTAGCTGCTAGGATTGCTTTTACATGAAAGCCGACCGCTGGCTGAAAAGAATGATACCAAGATGATATCTAAACCTGCAGGCATCATTCTGGTATAACCACTCAAAGCCGTGAATGGCGTACCTGAAGACAAAAAAATGGTTAACAATAAAGCACAGTGAACAGTAAAGTATAAAAAATTGCATACCTGAAAAACAAACATGATAAAACATAATAACAATAAAACATTGCAGAATAGAACACAGTAAAAAAGAGCAGAACAATAGAGAGAGAATAGAGAGAGAGAGAACAATAAAACAACAACTATTTTTTTTATTTTTGTTTGTGTTTTTTTTTTTTTTTACACTTTTTTTTGTAACTGTAACTTTTATAACTGCAACCGGTTCCAGGTTCGGGTCTCTCAAAATGCGATGGCATCTTGGGAGACCCTGTGAAAGTGTGCCTAGTCTGTGCAATGCTGTACCCTACGCTAATACTCAACTAATGAATGGTAGCGTTCAAAACATTCTCCAATGCAAAGACCAGGATTGTCAGGACAGGAGGGACAATAATAGCGGGTGTCAGCTTGCTGCAGACACAACATCTTTTTTGGGGGGGTTCGTTGGGTAGGGGTACTCGGGAGGACATAAAGAAAATGCCTCTCATGCAGCCGACTGCATTTGGTTGGGGATGTGAATGGGGGATATACGGGCGCTGCAGAAGCGGTGGGTTCCCAATTCGGATTGGCGAATGCAGCAGGAAGGGCACTATGGGCCTGTTTGTCTTCTTCTTGGTGGCAGCGGGACACTACTTGTGCTTGCCACCTCACCAGCTTGAACTGCACTTATGGGACTCGTTACGTCACAAAGTGTTACTGCAGTGCTGGTTTGACTACGACCGGGGTGTACTAGGCCGCTGGCGCTTGCCAGTTCACCAAAACGCTACAAAAAAAACTGTTAGCGATCGCAGGGATCAGGCCTGACTCTGCGAACGCTGCAGTTATGCGTTAAGTGTTTTGTAAGTGACAGTGATCGATCGATACTGCACTTGGGTGGGCTGGGCTGGGCCGGGCGGAAAGGCAAAACGCAGGTGCTAGCAGGTATCTGGGCTGATCCCGCTAACACTGCGTTTTTGGGAACCCTAAACTGCTGGGGACGCTAGTATAGATCTGATCGGATCAGATATTGATCCGATCAGATACTATACCACTAAGGGAGGTGTACGGTGCGTGCGTGGGGGTTAGCGGTACTGGCGCTTCCCTGACGATGCCTGGGGCTGGTGCTTGCCAGTTCACCAAAACGCTACCAAAAAAACTGTTAGCGATCGCAGGGATCAGGCCTGACTCTGCGAATGCTGCAGTTATGCGTTTAGTGTTTTGTAAGTGACAGTGATCGATCGATACTGCACTTGGGTGGGCTGGGCTGGGCCCGGCGGAGGGGCAAAACGCAGGTGCTAGCAGGTATCTGGGCTGATCCCGCTAACACTGCATTTTTGGGAACCCTAAACTGCTGGGGACGCTAGTATAGATCTGATCGGATCAGATATTGATGCGTTCAGATACTATACCACTAGGGGAGGCGTATGCTGCGTGCGTGGGTGTTAGCGGTACTGGCGCTAATCTGACGCTGCCCGGGGCGACGCATATCACCGCCGGGCGATCAGGGGGCTAAACCTTTATTTGGTAATAAACGGCGGGTGCCCTGACACTATAAAAAATAAACGAACTAACCAGCGTCACCCGTAACGGTTATATGGTGATCAGTGGTGAAAGGGTTAACTAGGGGGCAATCAAGGGGTTAAAACATTTATTAGGTAGTATATGGGGGTCCCTGTCGCTATAAAACGCTGACGGCGAACCTAAATATTTACGTCCCTAACTAGCGTCACCAGTGACACTAATACATCGATCAGAAAAATGATCGCTTAGCGACACTGGTGACGGGGGTAATCAAGGGGTTAAAACTTTATTAGGGGGGGTTAGGGGGGTACCCTAGACCTACAGGGGGCTAACATTAACTGCCCTAACACTTCTAACTGTCACAAACTGACACCATGCAGTAATCAGGAAAAAAAAAAAAAATCAGCTTGGTGTCAGTTTGTGACAGGGGGGGGGGGGGGCGATCGGGGGGGGATCAGGGGTGTTTAGTGTGCCTGGCATGTTCTACTGTGTGTGTGTGTGTTTTACACTTACTCAGATGTCTTCTCTCCTCGGCGCCGGAACGGAAACTGCCGAGCCGAGGAGAGATGACATCACATCCTCTGCCTCTGTGTACTATACAGAGGCAGGGGATGTTTCTCATTGGCTGGGAGCGATCGCGAGGGGGGGGGGCCACGATCGGATGGCCTCCCCCTCATCTCTGATCGCTGCCAGACAAATGCCGACCGCCGCTGGCACCGGGGGGGTCCTATCGGACCCCCCGCCCGCGGGAAGGCAATCACGTACCAGGTATGTGATTTTGCCTGCCCCTGCCATTCTGCTCACGTATATAGGCGTGAGGCGGTCGGCAAGTGGTTAAGGTGCCAAAACCTCCTCATGGAATAATACTGACAAAGTGATGTAAAATTTATGATTTTTATTATAAAAGACTATAAACACAAAAATAGACATGACAGCAATTATCCCCCAACAAACAAACAGTATATGTAGGTATTAAAGTGCATCCTCTATCAAGATAGGCTAATATCTCTATATTATAGCATAGATGCAGCCTTGGATGTCCATGACATGCACCAATGCCAGTACAGAAAAAAGCTCTACACCCTGTACTTTATTAATTTATTCAACTTGCATATAAGCCTTTAATATGAACTCTTTTGATTTTTCACATTCGTGTCCCATAGACTTTAACAGTGTTTGCATGTTCGCACAAATTATTTGTCTGTTCGCATGTTCTGGTGTGAACCAAACCGGGGGGGTTTTCAGCTCATCCCTAGTGAGGGCTATGTAATCTTTGGGTGATCCCTCCTTCCACATATATAAATCTACAAGGGGCAGACAAGCTCATACAGTACAAATGAGAACCAGCAAGTGAAGAGATTACTGATAGAGTAATGCCCCGTACACACGGTCGGATTTTCCGATGGAAAATGTCCGATCGGAGCGTGTTGTCGGAAATTCAGACCGTGTGTGGGCACCATCGGACATTTTCCATCGGATTTTCCGACACACAAAGTTTGAAAGCAGGCTATAAAATTTTCCGACAACAAAATCCGATCGCGTCAATTCCGACCGTGTGTGGCCAGTTCCGACGCACAAAGTGCCACGCATGCTCAGAAGAAATTCCGACACGGAACAGCTTGGTCTGGTAAAATTAGCGTTCGCATTGGATACAACACTTTCGTCACAGTGCAATGTTAAAAATGGTTTAATACAGTGCACTTTCTTCTTCTTTATAATGTGAGAAGAATGAAGTAGTTTTGCTGCTCATATTCACACACACTTCTCACAAACTTCTTTCTTTAATATTTATCGGGATTCCCTCAATATATTTTGATTTGTCACATCTGACAAAATTATTTTTGTGTTGTTTTATTTTTTTTAAGGCAGAATTTTTTTTTTTAGGTTTGTATTTTTTTCAAGGATGATCTTTGTTTTATTTTATTTTTAGTTTTACTCCAGAATATTTTTGTGTGTGTTTTGTGTATCAAGTTACCACAACACCATTGATATCTTGTATTATTTAATCTCAAGGAGATTGTTTGGTGTTGGTGTCCCTTGTTAATTTCACATTGTACTTTAGAAATGTACCTGAATCCTCACAAACAAACTGTCCTTTTTTGAAGGAAAACACACATAGGCAAGTATAATTGAAACAAAAATTCCTTTATTAAGGGCTCAGAACCAAACAAAGAGGGAGGCAACGCTGGAGAAACAGCAGAAATTAGCGAAGCCTTGGACCCCCAGGGCAGACATCAATTCTTTAACATCAAAATTGGTGGCCTGTGGAGTCCATATGTAAGGGAGTGCAGTCTGGTCCAGAAGTCCCAGAGATCCGGAAAGCAGCAGATGACATCTGTTGTGTATCTGTGTGACATCTGTACCCCAGGCTGTGGTACTACAAGAGGCTGCATCTTTTGCCAGACCAGACTGAACCCAGGGCCATCACTCTCTGGTCTTCTTTCCACGCTTCCTTCCTGGCTGTGGCTCTGCTGTTGGAGATGTGGCAGGAGGAGGACTAGTAGGACCTGGAGGAGGAAGAGGACTAGTAGGACCTGGAGGAGGAGGAGTAGTAGGACCTGGAGGAGGAGGAGGACCATGTGTGAGGTCACAAATGTGGGTAGCAGATGTTATTTGGCCCCTCAACCCCTTATTGAGAGCTTCCAACATTAAGGACTCACACATGAGTTGTCGGCCCTCCTCCATCCGCTGCATTTTGCAGGCAATTATGCCAGCAATGTCCTCCTCCACGGTGTGTGGTGCTCTCAGGGCCTCTGTAGCCTTCCAAAAGAGGCCTATGGCAGTCTCCTCCAGGGTACTCCTCTTCCTGCCACTTTCTCTTTGCAGGTGTAGGGGAGGGACCTGCATATCAGGCAGCCTGATCGGCCCAGCCACCTCCTGGCTAAGACTTCCCTGTGTATGAAAAAGGGACATGGTTTTAGTTTTTGCATCATCAATCACAATCATAAATTAGTACTCCAAACTAACATCTAGTTAACATCATTGTATGGACAACCAGAAATATTTAGAGGAATGCTATACCTGGCTCAAGCTGGGCTCCTCCACATGTTGCTGCCTGGAAGGCCCAGGTTGGGCGTCAGAAGCCTCAGCTGGGGGGGAAGGAAGCGTGGAAGAAAGACTGGAGAGTGATGACCTGGGTTCAGTCTGACCTGCCAGAAAATGCAGCCTGTCATAGTACCACATCCTGGGGACATAGATGTCATCTGCTGCTCCGGATCTCTGGGAATCCTGGACCTTCTTGTGCTCCCTTAGATATGTGCTCCTCAGGCCACCAATTAGGATCTTCAAATAGGTGATGTCTGCCGTGGGGATCACCTGCTTCACAAATTCCAGCAATTGATCCAGCGCTGCCTTCCTCTTTGTTTGGTTCTTATAATGTGGGTGGTTTATCTCCCAAAGACAAGGCAGCTCCCTGAACATATCTATGAAGATTGCCATAAAGTCGGTATCTTTCAAGATATCCATTTTCACTGCAAGACACAACACAAGACAAACCCTAATGTCAGGCAAAACTCTCCTAATCTTGTTACAATATAGGCCTCAATCTAGAAGCAGTATAGGCCCAAGTTTGGCTCTTACCTTCGTTATCACAATCGGCGCCTCCGATACTCCTTCCTCCGCTCACAGATCGTACGTACTACGCACGTGTGTTACGCTTTATACACACTGCGCATGCGTGTAACTCCGCCCGCCCCTGACGTTCTTTCTAGTCTATTCTCCGCCCCTTTTCGTTCGGCGCAGAGGGGGAAGAGCACATGGCGGAGACACACCAGGTGCATGCTAATTATAGCAACGAGGAGGAGGAGGAGGAAAGCCCGGATCCGGAAACGTCCCGATCCAGAAGGAGACGATTTAAGTCCTCAAATATGTCCTTTGGGGAGATGTTGGAGATGGTGGACATCCTGAAGAAGGCCGACCATGACGGGAAGTATGGACCTTACCCCAACCCCAATGTCTGAAAGGCCAAGATCATGGCGAAAGTGGTCAAAAGTCTGCACCGGAATTTCGGGGTACGTCGATCGAAAGATCAGCTCAGGAAGCGGTGGTTGGACCTGAAATTACGAGAACATGAGCAGTACAGAAAGATCCGGAGAGTGCTGCAAAAAAGTAAGTAGTTGTGCTGTGTCCCTATTCTTTTTGTCTTTATTGCGTTCGTGCTGCTCCATGTGCTTTTGTTAAGTGTTGTACAGTTTAAAATGGCAACTTTCATGTTCATGGGCACATTATTCATTCGTATCAAACATTTTTCTTTCGGCCTATAAAACACCATTGTTTTGGCCATATGCATTTTCCCACATATGGATGGGTGTAAGAAATAGGTGGAACCGGCTGGCCATGATTCCAAATGTGTTCTCCACCACTCTTCTGGCTCTGGCCAGACGGTAATTAAAAACCCTCTGGTCCGGGTTGAGGTGGTCCCCCAGCACAAAGGCTTCATCCGCAACTAAGAAGAATGGGAGTCCTTCCATATTGTCTTCTGGAGGTGGCAAGTCCAAGCTGCCATTCTGGAGATGCCTGTAAAACTCCATCTAGGCGATGACTCCACCATCGGACATCCGGCCATTCTTCCCCATGTCCACATACAGGAACTCATAATTAGCCGACACCACCGCCAACATCACAATACTATTGAACCCTTTATAATTATAATAGTATGACCCCGAGTTGGGTGGTGGGACGATGTGGACGTGTTTCCCATCAATTGCCCCTCCGCAGTTAGGAAAGTCCCACCGCTGGGCAAAGTGGGAGGCCACAGTCCGCCATTCTTGTGGCGTGGAAGGAAACTGTGGAGGAAAAAAAAAATGTGTCTTTTTGCACATTAAAACATGGAAAGCAGATTAGACACAAACATTCTTGGCCGACATCAAGATAACATTTATTAATGGGAATTTTACAACACCAAAGTATAAGGTACACCTATCATATTCCCCCTCCTCCCCCCTCTCCTGGGCCATTTCTAACATTATAGGGGGGAGGACTCTTGGACAGGTAACCCTCTCCACTTCATTGAGAGATGAATGCCTAAATAATGGGTATTACTTTGGCCAGCCCCTCCTTAGTTACACTACTGGCAGCCCACTGGACAGGTAAGAAGTGTCATAATACAAAGATATAAATACACATTGTACACATTTGAGCACATTTGGACATTCTGCTATTACCTATCAAGATAATAATAGAATACAAAAACTTGAAACAGTACCATTTGAAAGTATACAGGTAGGCCCTTGCACTACATGCTTTGGGGAATTCATCCATACATCTGAGCACAAAAGAGATGGCTATAGTGTGTATGGGTTTGGCAAACAGCAGATAGATGATTGAGGATAGAAGGAGAATTGGTATCAGCTGACTTAGCAGTTGGGGGGAGGGAGGGTTAAAAATGATTTGGGGACACCCAAAAAAAGCCTCTGCCACTGTGCCTGAATTTAAAGCACCCATCACATTTTAAAACATTTTAGGGGGTGTTTGGGGTAAAGCACTACTATGGAGCTGACAAAATACATTAAGTGACTACATAAGGTGAATATAGGGCCTGTAGACCATGCTGGGGAGGTAAGTGAAGGCAAATATGTATGAAGGAGCAAAATAATAATTACATAAAAATCTAGCATGCATGAGAACAAAGGGGACATTCACAGCATACTACAATCATGGTAATTAGGGAATGAGGAAAGAAATACAATATCAAACATTAAATACAATAAAATCTGATATTAAAGGATAAAAATCTTACCTTCATATACTCCTTCTGCAGGACCTGGATGATGGCAGAACAGGTCTCTGGGATAATGATCCCCAGAGCCTGGGGGGAGATGCCTGTCGAGAACTTCAAGTCCTGCAGGCTTCTCCCCATCGCCAAGTACCGCAGGGTGGCAACGAGCCTCTGCTCTGGAGTGATGGCTTGCCTCATGCGGGTATCCTGCCTGCTGATATAGGGGGTCAGCGAAGCCAACAAACGGTGAAATACGGGGTCCGTCATCCGGAGAAAGTTCCTGAAATCATCAGGATTATTCTCACGGATCTCACAGAGCAAAGGCATATGACAGAACTGGTCACGCTGAAGCAACCAATTCTTGGTCCATGAACTCCTCCCCACCCTGTTCATGGACTGGACTTGTGTCAAGGTCAGGACCCCAACACCAAGCCCCCGCACAGCACGAACTCTACGAGGAGTACGTATACACAACATGGCTAGAAAACGGTCGGCTGCTCAGAACAAAGTAACAGAACACACTGAAGAACAGCAAGGCCTGTGAAGAGCGACCTGAAAAACAGTAACGAACGAACAAGAACACAATAACTAATGAAAGTCACGCGTAGCTTGCTTGCACGCACTGAAGAGCAGATACAAACCCACAAGCACAAACTGAACCGCAGAAAACGATCTGAAAGCCACGAGTCTGAAAAAGCGCGAATCGTCTCTCACCAAACTTTTACTAACATGAGATTAGCAAAAGGAGCCCAAAGGGTGCCGCGCTTGGTTCTGAACTGGCCTTTTCTAGTCTCGTTGTACGTGGTTGACGTCACCGCATTCTTGGCGATCGGAAATTCCAACAACTTTGTGTGACCGTGTGTACGCAAAACAAGTTTGAGCCAACATCCGTCGGAAAAAATCCTAGGATTTTGTTGTCGGAATGTCCGATCAATGTCCGACCGTGTGTACGGGGCATAAGTCTTACTTGTGCTGGAGTGAGTGAACTCTTTTAGTTTTAACATAAGTGGGCTCTATGCACCTTAAATATGGGCATGAGCCCATCTGATTTAAATCAGATCTAACCAAACTATCTATGTTACAGTTTCAATATATAAAAATTTCTGCGCTGTGCAAAGATAAACAATAAAGTAAAAGTAAAAAAATTGCAGTGTACAGCAACTGAAAATGAAACCAAAAACTGTGACAAACAAGTGAAATAACAACAATGTTGTCCAAAATTAATCTGTGATAAAGACAGTGGCGGAATTTCCAGGGTCGCAACAGTCGCACTTGCGACTGGGCCCTGGAATTCTGCCAGTGTGGGGGGCCCCAAGACACCGCACCTCCCCTGGCTGGCATCTAACTATACAGGAGAGGGGGGCGGGAGGGGGCGATTGGCAGCTATGTGCATAGCTGCCAACTGTCCCGAATTTCCCGGGACATTCCCGGGACTTGGACTTCATTCCCGGATTTGTGGCGTCCCGGCAAATGTCCCGAAAAATTCGGTTCCGGTTTTTGAAACCGCCGCCGCTGCCGCCGCCGCTAGAGGTCGGCGGCCGGCGGAGACATTGTCTCCGCCGGCCGCCATTTTGTTGGAGTTCAGAAAGACGGCTGGGGGGGGGGCTAGACGAAGCTTCTGCGTCGCCGCCCACCCCCTGCCCCGCTCCGCCTCGGCCCGCCCCGCTCCGCCTCGGCCTGCCTCGGCCCGCCCCGCCTCGGCCCGCTCCGCTCCGCCTCGCCCCGCCTCGCCTCGGCCCGCCCCGCTCCGCCTCGCCCCGCCTACCCCCCGCCCCGCTGCCAGTCTGATATGGAAAGGGGCGGGGGTTCTAGGTGGGGGGTGAGCGCGCGCACCGCTGTGGGACACGATGTGAGTGGGGGGGGGGGCACAGGGGACACCTGATGTGAGTGGGGGGGGGCACTGGGGACACCTGTGATGTGAGGGGGGGGCACTGGGGACACCTGATGTGAGGGGGGGACACCTGATGTGAGGGGGGGGGCACTGGGGACACCTGATGTGAGGGGGGGACACCTGATGTGAGGGGGGGGGGCACTGGGGACACCTGATGTGAGGGGGGACACCTGATGTGAGTGGGGGGGGCACTGGGGACACCTGATGTGAGTGGGGGGGGCACTGGGGACACCTGATGTGAGTGGGGGACACCTGATGTGAGGGGGGGACACCTGATGTGAGTGAGGGGGGCACTGGGGACACCTGATGTGAGGGGGGGACACCTGATGTGAGGGGGGGGGCACTGGGGACACCTGATGTGAGTGGGGGGGGGCACTGGGGACACCTGTGATGTGAGGGGGGGGGCACTGGGGACACCTGATGTGAGGGGGGGACACCTGATGTGAGGGGGGGGGCACTGGGGACACCTGATGTGAGGGGGGACACCTGATGTGAGTGGGGGGGGCACTGGGGACACCTGATGTGAGTGGGGGGGGGCACTGGGGACACCTGATGTGAGTGGGGGACACCTGATGTGAGGGGGGGACACCTGATGTGAGTGGGGGGGGCACTGGGGACACCTGATGTGAGTGGGGGACACCTGATGTGAGGGGGGGACACCTGATGTGAGTGGGGGGGGCACTGGGGACACCTGATGTGAGGGGGGGACACCTGATGTGAGGGGGGGACACCTGATGTGAGGGGGGGGGCACTGGGGACACCTGATGTGAGTGGGGGGGGCACTGGGGACACCTGATGTGAGTGGGGGACACCTGATGTGAGTGGGGGACACCTGATGTGAGGGGGGGACACCTGATGTGAGTGGGGGGGGCACTGGGGACACCTGATGTGAGGGGGGGACACCTGATGTGAGTGGGGGGGGCACTGGGGACACCTGATGTGAGGGGGGGACACCTGATGTGAGGGGGGGGGCACTGGGGACACCTGATGTGAGGCGGGGGCACTGGGGACACCTGATGTGAGGGGGAGCTCCGCCGGGGACTCCTGATGTGAGGGGGAGCTCCGCCGGGGACTCCTGATGTGAGGGGGGGCTCCGCCGGGGACTCCTGATGTGAGGGGGGGCTCCGCCGGGGACTCCTGGTGTGAGGGGGGCTCCGCTGGGGACTTCTGATGTGAGGGGGGCTCCACTGGGGACTTCTGATGTGAGGGGGGCTCCACTGGGGACTTCTGATGTGAGGGGGGCTCCGCTGGGGACTTCTGATGTGAGGGGGGGCTCCGCCGGGGACACCTGATGTGAGGGGGGCTCCGCCGGGGACTCCTGATGTGAGGGGGGCTCCGCTGGGGACTTCTGATGTGAGGGGGGCTCCGCTGGGGACTTCTGATGTGAGGGGGGCTCCGCCGGGGACTCCTGGTGTGAGGGGGGCTCCGCTGGGGGCACCTGATGCAAGGACGGACTCTGCTCGGACATCTGAAGCAAGGACGGACGGCTGGTGGCAGGCGACGTGGCAGGTGACACGCTCAGGGATCCCACTGATTCTGCATTATGGTGAGTTGAATGATTTCATTTTATATTACAATGTAATAATAGAAATAATGCGCTTCAATCATCCTGACACCATAACAACCATGGTGCCGGGATGATTGAAGCATTAACACCAGGTGTTTGGAGTATCTTTATCTGCTGATTGTTAAACTTTCTAGAATACACATATTTTTATTGTGTAGGATCTGGGGCTGCTGTCCCGTCATTTCCCTCTCTCTCCCCCTCTCCCCCCCTCTCCATCCCTCATTCATTTCAGACTCTAACCACACCCTCTAGAGCCACGCCCATTTAAGCCACGCCCACAATTTCGCGTAAACCACGCCCATTTTTCGGCTTGTCTGTTTTTGATAGGCCACGCCTGCTGGTGAATGCCCCGCCCCCTAATTATTGGACAGCTCCGCCTACAGCCACAAAAGTGTCCCACATTTTTTTTTTACAATGTTGGCAACTATGTATGTGATGTCTGCGCTCTGCGTGATGTCCCTCCAGGCTGCACACAGTTCACTTCCCGGATATCAGTGAGTACAATGGAGAGGGGAGGGGCCTCTGACCCGAGCAGACACCATTCAGATTCAGTGCACAAGTTTGTCCCTCTGCTTGTACACTCTGAGTCTTGCTGATACACGCTCGGGTCAGAGGCCCCTCCCCTCTCCATTGGATACAATGATAGTCGGGAAGTGAACTGTGTGCTGCCTGGAGGGACATCCTGCGGACATCACAAGGAAGCATGCTGCTTCTTCCATATGTGCTTCTCATGTAAGTAAAGCACAACACTGCCCCCCCACCTGTCCCCTCTCACACTGGCCCCCACCTGTCCCCTCTCACACTGGCCCCCCACCTATCCCCTCTCACACTGGCCCCCCACCTGTCCCCTCTCACACTGCCCCCCACCTGTCCCCTCTCACACTGCCCCCCACCTGTCCCCTCTCACACTGGCCCCCCACCTGTCCCCTCTCACACTGGCCCCCCACCTGTCCCCTCTCACACTGGCCCCCACCTGTCCCCTCTCACACTGCCCCCCCCACCTGTCCCCTCTCACACTGGCCCCCACCTGTCCCCTCTCACACTGGCCCCCACACCTATCCCCTCTCACACTGGCCCCCCACCTGTCCCCTCTCACACTGGCCCCCCCACCTGTCCCCTCTCACACTGGCCCCCCACCTGTCCCCTCTCACACTGGCCCCCCACCTGTCCCCTCTCACACTGGCCCCCCACCTGTCCCCTCTCACACTGCCCCCCACCTGTCCCCTCTCACACTGGCCCCCACACCTGTCCCCTCTCACACTGGCCCCCCACCTGTCCCCTCTCACACTGGCCCCCCACCTGTCCCCTCTCACACTGCCCCCCACCTGTCCCCTCTCACACTGCCCCCCCACCTGTCCCCTCTCACACTGGCCCCCACCTGTCCCCTCTCACACTGGCCCCCACCTGTCCCCTCTCACACTGGCCCCCACACCTGTCCCCTCTCACACTGGCCCCCCACCTGTCCCCTCTCACACTGGCCCCCCACCTGTCCCCTCTCACACTGCCCCCCACCTGTCCCCTCTCACACTGGCCCCCACCTGTCCCTTCTCACACTGCCCCCCCACCTGTCCCCTCTCACACTGCCCCCCCCACCTGTCCCCTCTCACACTGGCCCCCACCTGTCCCCTCTCACACTGGCCACCCACCTGTCCCCCCTCACACTGGCCCCCACCTGTCCCCTCTCACACTGGCCCCCCACCTGTCCCCTCTCACACTGCCCCCCACCTGTCCCCTCTCACACTGGCCCCCCACCTGTCCCCTCTCACACTGGCCCGCCACCTGTCCCCTCTCACACTGGCCCGCCACCTGTCCCCTCTCACACTGGCCCGCCACCTGTCCCCTCTCACACTGGCCCGCCACCTGTCCCCTCTCACACTGGCCCCCACCTGTCCCCTCTCATACTGCCCCCCACCTGTCCCCTCTCACACTGCCCCCCCCACCTGCCACATAGCCCCTTTTATCACACTGCCCACGTCATACTATTTCCCCATTATACTGCCCCCACCTGTCTCACTGTCCCCTGTCACACTGCCCCCTTGGCACAATACATTCCTGTCATACTGCCCCCTCCTGTAACACTGCCCCCTCCTGTAACACTGCCCCTCCATCATTCTGCCCCCTCGTCACACTGCCCCCTTCTGTCATATTTACCCCCCTCCTGTCACACTACCCCCCTCTTGTTAAACAGTCCCCCTCCTTTCACAGTGCTCCCTCATTACACTGCCCCCCTCTTGTAATACTTCCCAGGTATCCTTTTCATGTCACACTGCCCCCCTCTTGTCACAATATCCCCCTGTCACACTGCCCCCTGTCATACTGCCCCCTCCTGTCACACTGCCCCCATCGTACTACCCCTTCTTGTCACACTGCCCCCCTTCTTTCACAGTGCCCCCTCTTATCACACTCCCCCCTCTGGTCACACTTTCCAGATACCCTTCTTTGGTCACACTGCCCCCTCCTGTCAAAATACCCCGTCATACTGGCCCTCATCCTTTCACAATACCCCCCCCCCATCATAGTGCGGGTCAGGGGCCCTTCATGGTTTCTTGCACTGGGGCCCTGAAGGTTATAGTTATGCCTCTGGATAAAGATAATACAAAACAGGTGAATAGCCTGTGATTAACAAGTGTAGTCATATCTATGAAGCCATACACCGTCCAAAATGGTCAGTGATAAAGTACAAATAAAAGACGAATAAAATGGTGTATATATGAGTGCAAATATGCTGTATTAATAGTGAAGCAAACCTACTCCCCAGGGTTTGATGCAGGGGTGGCCCATCCATTGTGGGCACACGGGCGCCGCCCCACCTATCCATGCTGCCGCCCTCCCTATCCATGCCGGCCCCTTTCAGGATGACAGGCGCATGAATTTCTATGTCGGGGGTAGACGGGGGTGTGTTTTTTAAGCACTGATTAGAGCCAGAGGCTCTAATAGGCTTCAAAATAGGGTGGGCTCAGAGCGCAGAGCATTTCGTCTGGAGCCCACCCAGGTGTGTCGCAACAGTGAATGAATATATGCAGCTGCAACACTGGTCCTCCTTTTTGGCCAATCGGGAAGCGGGTCTGATAGCCATCACCCAATTGGCAGAAAGGATAGGTGATCCTATTGGACGCCTAGGAGAAGAAGAGAGGAGCCGCACAGAAGACACAGGAGCCCACCGGCTGTCCATAGACATCCACTGCTGCCGGAGCCTGCAACCCTCCGAAGCCCACTGCCCGCCGCTGCCTGCAGCCTGCCTGCTGGGGTAAGTGTGGGGGGGGTTAGGATGCCAATGACCAACCGGGGGGGGGGGATTGTTTGCTGCCGCTCCCTCCCCCAAGAAAAACACCGGCCACCACTGGTGTGCTCTTACCTGATGGTTTGACCTCCATTATGGAAGATCAGACAAGATAGATATCCAGGCAAAATTTTTTATATACAGTACATATATATATATATATATATATATTTATATTTATTTAACAGCTGTCCTCCCATTTTTATCCACTAGAGGGCTCAAGGAGCACAGATGGCCACATAAAATTGGATCTGCATTATAGCAGCTGTACTTAAAGGCCAGGTCCACTAAAGAGTTCAGAGTGTTTTTAGCCTAGAATCCACAGTATTTTAGTAATAATAGAATGGCCGCTTTGTCTCCTTGAGTTTGCTTGTGGAGCAGGCTGGTGTGGTGTACAGTATTGTGCAAAAGATTTAGGCAGATGTAAAAAAAAAAGCTGTAAATTAAGAAAGCTTTCAGAAATAGAAGTGTTAATAGTTTACTTTTATCAATGAACAAAATCCCAGACAGACTCGATGATGATGAGATCAGGGCTCTGTGGGGGCCAAACCATCACTTCCAGGACTCATTGTTCTTCTTTACACTGAAGATAGTTCCTATGACATTGGCTGTATGTTTGGAGTCATTGTCCTGCTGCAGAATAAATTTGGGGCCAACCAGACGCCTCCCTGATTGTATGGTATGATGGAAAAGTACGTTAAGATAAGATACGTTCTTAACCCCTTCATGACTGAGCATAAAAATAACCTTATCGCCCGGACCCAATTTTGCAACTTTGACATGTGTTAGTAAAACTGTACAAATCATAACAACTACGTAAGGTATCCAGGTGAATTATACCTTGTTTTTTGTTTTTTTCCAGGACAAATTGGGCTTTCATTTGATGGTAAATGGTAATGGATATCTCCTGATTTTTTTATTATCAAAGGAAAACTGGCCCAAAATAGTAAAAAAAAAAAAAAAAAAAAAAAAACTTTTTTTATTTAGCTGTATAATTCTTGTTATTATCAGAACTTACCACCAAAGAACAACGCAAAATAAATTCTCCTGCTCCTGACGATCGTAACAATACCACATATGTGCATGTTAGTTGTTGTTTGTGACCGTAGTACAGCCCAGAAACATTTATTTTTCCTACCTTAAAACACACTGACACTAATTAAAAAAAAAAAAAATCCTCCTGGGAGGGCCTCCCACTGCATGCCTCCTCTGTGATTATTTCTTATATAGGTAAGGGGCAGGGCACGGCCCTGCCTCCTTCTGAGGTCACAGGCCCAACATGCACCTGTCCGTGACGTCAGATGGGGCACGGGGCCACTAGGTGACATAGCCAGGTGGCCCCGCCCTTTACTTATATAAGAAATGTCAAAGCGCAGAGGAGGCATTCGGCAGGAGGCCATCCCAGAAGGTGGAGCGTTTTTTTGTTTTTTTTTAAATGATTGACAATGGATTTACATCGAGGGACACTATTTTTATTTTATTTTTTCAATAAAGGATTTGTCAAAAACTTGTTTCTTGTTTTTATTACTTTTTTTTTTACACTTTTTTTGGTGAATGCGTAGGGGTACTATGTCCCCAAAGTACCAACCAGTGGGAGATCAGATCGGAGCCATCCTGGGAAGGACATCTGCCTCCTAAGGTAAGGAGGCCGTCCGTCTCCACCCACCCCCTCATGTTGAGGGCATGTGGCCTGGTATGGTTCAGGAGGAGGGGGGGCGCTCGCTCATTCACATCGATCAAATTGGATGAAGAAATCTCTGCCTGAAATCTTCTAATGTAACATTACATGTAATGTTCTTTTTTTTTTTTGTGTGTGGCCTGTTAGCTGAACAAAAAAAAAAAAAAAGAACAGATTCCTCCATTCATATTGATCAATGTGGATGAAGAAATCCCTGCCAGAAAAAAAGTGGAAAAAATATGCTGAAGCATTAGAACTACCACCCCTGGACTACCTACGCTCCTAATGCTGGGGATACACATTCAATTTTTTTTTTAACTGCGGATGGAGAAATCTCCCCCTGCAGCACTTCAGCCACTGACATATGTATTCTGAGAACAGCACCCAGCTGCTGTCAGAATATACAGATCAGTGCTGCAACTGACTGGCGTTCCTGCAAAGCAAACAACGCCAGTTAAAGATAACACCCCATAACAATATAACAACTCAATAAAGCAACTCTTTTGTTTTCTTCCTTTCTTTAACTTTTTTGTAACTTTCCTTTTCAGAACAATAACTTTTTCAGCTTTTGATTTTAGGGGCTCTTAAAATGTGATAAGCAGTTTCCTGACCACCTAACATCTTTAGAGACCCTTCTTGTGCAGAATTGTGTGGAACCCTATACTTTGCTGTACCCTACACTAATGGATCACTAGTGTGTGGTAGTGACGGAAGCGGTCCTTGATGCAGAGGTCAGGTTTATCAGGACAGTAGGGACAAAAAAAAAACAGGTGTCACGCTTCATTCCATGTTTACCACAGACATCTTTTTTTGTGGTGACCTTTGTGTTGGGGTTGGTGGGAGTAAACCTGGAAAATGCCTCTCATGCAGCTGTCTAACTGCATCTGGATTTGGGGTTTGGGCCACAGCACCTTCTGGATATAAAATGGCTGAGATGATTGTCCTTCCATTTTACTGCGAGTAGTTCTTAATTTCGCAAGCAGGCTTTCTAAGTGGGGTGTTAATGAGCCGTTGGGGGAAGCCCCTGTGATTAGGTCGCATGGTGCCACAGTAGCCAATTTTGAACTTTAGTCAGAAAATTACCGTATTTATCGGCGTATAACACACACATTCATTTTAAGAGGGAAGTTTCAGGGAAAAAAACTTAAATTTTAAATAAGGAACAAGCAAAATAAGGGTCAGTGCCCATCTGCAGCCTCACAAGTGCCATCAATGTAGCCTCATCAGTCCACCTCAATGCAGCCTCACCATTGCCATCAATGCAGCAGCCTCACCATTGCCATCAGTGCAGCTGATCAAGCAGTTAAATGAAGGGGAGATTTTGTTTCTGGATGTACATTCGGTTGCTCTTCAGGAGAGAGTCATCACAGTTGTATAGAAAACTTCTGGAATGTAATGTAATCACCCCAAACATGTCATTAAGGGAATACCTGTAGGGCAGTTCATGCAGGTCTGTCACATCTGCAGTGAAAACTCAGATTCTGTAAGGGGGGCAGCTCTACTCTATACTAGATTTAGACAGAGGAGATACCCGGAGTGACTTTTGGACAGTGCTTATAATATTGCCAGGACCATGAACAGAGATAATTTAATACATAATTCCAATAAGCCCCGCTTAAGCTTTAGCAATAAACCAGCACTAGTTACCCCTTTAGCCAAGAGTTTAACCAGATTGGGGATATAATGAGATATACTATATTACCAAAGGTATTGGGACACCTGCTTTTACACACACATGAACTTTAATGACATCCCAGTCTTAGTCCGTAGGGTTCAATATTGAGTTGGCCCACCCTTTGCAGCTATAACAGCTCTCAATTCTTCTGGGAAGGCTGTCCACAAGGTTTAGGAGTGTGTACATGGGAATGTTTGACCATTCTTCCAGAAGTGCATTTGTGAGGTCAGGCACTGATGTTGGAGGAGAAGGCCTGGCCCGCAGTCTCCACTCCAATTCATCACAAAGGTGTTCTATCAGGCTGAGGTCAGGACTCTGAGCAAGACAGTCAAGTTCCTCCACCCCAAACTCGCTCATCCATGTCTTTATGGACTTTGCTTTGTGCACTTTTCCAAATCATTTGGTGGAGGGGGGATTATGATGTGGGGTTGTTTTTCAGGGGTTGTGCATGGCCCATTAGTTCCAGTGAAGAGAACTCCTAAGGCGTCAGCATACCAAGACAGTTTGGACAATTTCATGCTCCCAACTTTGTGGGAACAGTTTGGGGATGGCCCCTTCCTGTTCCAACATGACTGCACACCAGTGCACAAAGCAAGGTCCATAAAGACAAGGATGAGTGAGTTTGGGGTGGAGGACTGGTCTGCACAGAGTCCTGACCTCAACCGGATAGAACACCTTTGGGATGAATTAGAGCAGAGACTGTGAGCCAGGCCTTCTCCTCCAACATCAGTGCCTGACCTCTCAAATGTGCTTCTGGAAGAATGGTCAAACATTCCCATAGACACACTCCTATACCTTGTGGATAGCCTTCGCAGAAGAGTTAAAGCTGTTATAGCTGCAAAGGGTGGGCCAACTCAATATTGAACCCTACGAACTAAGACGCCATTAAAGTTCATGTGCGTGTACAGGCAGGTGTCCCAATACTTTTGGTAATATAGTGTATTTACATTTACTGTTTGGAGATGAAGCTTTGTCTAATATATTACATAAGGGTATTAATATTATTCTTAGGAAAGCGTGTGATATAAGAAATAACAAATCTATAAATGTGGCCCGACACTTCAATAATCTTCATGAGGGCAACACTGACTGGTTTCAGTTCAGATTATTGAAAGGGTTCCCACCAGGGGTGGTGATCAGTTCAGGCTGTTGTGCATAAGGGAGGTATTCTGGATTTGTCACATACACACTCGCATTCTGTTCGGATTAAATTTTGAATGGGATGTTTCCCATCACTATCAGTGATTGGTTTGCCTCCCTTCTGCTTTTGACAGCCTTTCTGTTACCCATCTTCACTTATTTATTTTCTTGTGTCCAGTTCCTCGATTATGGGATCTGTGATTGTATATGCATACACATTGCGATACCGATCCATTCTCAATTCCTTGGATATCTTTTTATATCACTTTCCTGTTTTATACAGTTCAACTACATTTTCCCGCAGATCATTTGACAATTCTTTTGCTTTCCCCATGACTCAGAATCCAGAAACGTCAGTGCAGCACTGGATGAAAGATGCAAGGGTCTGTCAGGAGTCCAGAAATGCATTGACCTTTTATACACACACACTAATTACAAGCAAACAGATCACAGGTGAGGATGGTTACTTTTAATAGCCATTGAAACCCCTTTGTGTCAACTTTTGTGCATGTTATCAGGCCAAAATCACCAGTGTACGAAAAACTTGATCAGGGTCATTTGGGTAGTTTCTGTTGTCATTATGATTATGGTATGTAAACTTATGAGCATATATACCGTATTTATCGGCGTATAACACGCACCCCAAGTTTAGGAGGGAATTTTAAGGGAAAAAAAACTTTTAGGAGGGAAGTTTAAGGGAAAAAAACTTACATTTAAATGCCCATCATTGCAGCCTTATCAGTGCAGCCTTATCAGTGCAGCCTTGTCAGTGCAGCCTTCCCCAGTGTCCATTGCAGCCTTGCACCAGTGCAGCCTTGCAGCTCGCAGTTTGAAAATCCTGTGATCCCCTGCGATCCTGAGCTTCAAAATCGCCGACCGCGATTTGAAAATGGCGCCGCCGTCGCCGAAATACACAGAGCCGGTCCTCGGCTCTTCTCGGCGGCTCTCGTTCACTTTCGGCTCCACTCGTAGTCCCGCCCGGGATGACTGTGAGCGGAGCTATCCGAACCTAGCCGAGTACACTCGGCTAGGTTCGGGCAGCGCTCGAGTGAAGCCGAAAGTGGCCGAGAAGAGCCGAGGACCGGCTGTGTATTGCGGCGCCATTTTCAAATCGCGGTCGGCGATTTTTAAGCTCAGGATCGCAGGGGATTGGCGTATAACACGCACCCGCGATTTTCCCTTGATTTTAAGGGGAAAAAAGTGCGTGTTATAAGCCGATAAATACGGTAATATATATATATATATATATATATATATATATATATATATATATATATATATATATATATATATATATATATATATATATATATATATTATTTATTTATTAGGGTGTTATTAAGTTCACAGTTTCCACCTGAACTCTGGTCTGTGGAGGAGGGGTAAAGGGTGCTGCTGAATCTGGGACCAGTCAGTGTTTGCAAGCACCTCTGGAAGGCTACTAAGGGCTGGTGGTCCAGTTTGTGATAGCATTACGATACTAGCGCTAGTCCCTTCACCAGCTTGTACTGTATTTCTGGTGCATGTCACGTCACCATTACATGCTGCACCGCTGGTGTCTAAAAGGCCAGGATGTAATATGTTGCTGGTGCTTGCCAGATCACCAAAATGTGGTGCAGCACTAGTTTGTGTGCCCTGCTGCATCTGAGCACAATTATGAGTTTCTAACACTTCAGCAATATGGGGTCAGGTACGTCTGATTTACCAGGGACCTCTCCACCATCTTCCAAGCCCTTAGGGTGCCGCTGCTTTCTACAGGTTCATATTCTGGACCCAATTCTGACAGTGAGGCCTACCCTTTGCTCTCATTGGTCTTGCGGAGAATCCTGTACGCCTCCTCACTAGTGTACCTATTTTGGGCACTACATATACAGATACCTAGTGGTAACTATGGGAAATCAGGGACTGCTTGCACGCTAGAAATAAAATTAACTCCTAGTGCTAAGAGAGATCAGGCCTGATCTTGGCATCACTGCGGTTTAGTGGACAGAGATGGCAGTGGTCAGCAAAAAAAATAAAATAATACTAACTGCACTTCTATGGGGGGGGATCCTGCTAACACCGCTTTTGGGGGCATCGGGGAATAACTGACATTGGCTGGGACGCTGACATCGCAAGAGATACTAACAGTGATATTGCAGATATTTGCAGTCACTGCACTGACACTGGCTGGGTGACCAGGAGGGCATTCAAGGGGTTAACGGTTGGCTACTCAGATCTGTCTGTCCAATGACAGCACAGAGCAGCAGCGCCTATAAACCAGGAGGTTGGGCACAACATACCCGTACGTCACAGTGCCCAGGGGAACTGCCAGCCAGCAGTAAAATTACTACTGGCTGGTCAGCAAGTGGTTAAAGCCAGGAACCAGAGTCCATGGACAGGAAAACCCTCTTACCATATCCATGATGCGAGGCATACCCTTTGAAGGGGGTATTCAGGATCTGGTTACCATAAAAAAATGAACCATGTACCCGTATAGCACCCTGTAACTAACCTCACCTGTTGCACTTCGTGTCAAAGTTAAGCGCCTGATACAAGAACCCGTGTCCAGGTCCAGTCCCCTCAAGGTACAAACTGCTAAGTAAGCAGTCAGATGTTGATAGATTCGGATTAAATAAATAAATAAATATTCTTCCCCATAGAACAAGTCCATCACCTAAGGACACAAGCAAAAAAACTGAAGCTGTGCAGAGCGAGCGGCTTATATGGGTACACTCAAGGGGCACCCTAGCAAGTTTTACCAGTGTCCAGTCACCCGAAGGTCGCAGAATAATTCCATAAGTCCTGGTCGCAGCATAAATGAGTCCTGGTATTCAGAACCAGGACTAGGAAGGGAGGGGGGCAGACAGGGATAAAGGTTACACTAAAATATACAGCCACTTGTCCTGCTTCTCCCTGGCATGTGTGACTGAATCATCACTCCTGGCAGAAGGAACAGAGGCTGATAGCTGCTGGAGGGAAGATTCTGCACTCTCCATCCCCTGCTGTGGGCAGAAAAAAAAAAAGCCAGCACTAAGAACACACCTCAGCACCACTGGGATGTGAGGGCAGGCTGCCCTTCTCTCCCTTTATCACATGACTGAAGGGGGGGGGCTGCCATTCACCATTGAGTCTCTGTGTACAAGGGGAGGGGGAACAACTTCTAGCCCTTCCCTTTTCAGATACTGCTAAACTCCTCCCTCTTAGAGTTAGCTTACACTTGCCATCTGAGAGCAATCTGCAGTGGATCACTTTTCAGATGGTGTCTTACAGGCATTAGGCCACTTTGTTTTAACCCCTAAAATCCTGCACCACCACTCCGCACCAGCATGCATGCACTTGCATGGTTCACATTCAAGTGAACCAGTTTGTCATCTTCTCCCTGGACAGCCTGGTCTCTGCCAATAACATTTTGCCTGTATGTGTATACATTTTGTGCATTTTTTTTTTTTTTTTAGGACCAAATAAGAACAGAGCAATGCGTTGTGGGAAGGATGTGCCAAATTCATCCCATATATACAGCACACAGATGCTGTACATAACATCCCCCAAAAGTGTCTTCCTGTTTGTGTGATTGGCATATTGATTTTTCCCAGAAGTCTACACTAAGATACAAGTCAGATTTTGGGCATCTCCTGCATAAATGTTATTGTTGGTTGAGAGAATTTCAAAAGGGAAATCACATCTAATGGGATGCAAACCCTGCCACGTTCCTCATTAGAACCCTGCAAGTGCAGCAGCCGATTATGACCCTGCAAGTGCAGCAGCTGATTACGAACTCTCTCCCATTCACATTCATTTTTCACATGGACACAAAATAGGATTTTTATAACAGCTTACCTGTAAAAATCCCTTTTCCTTTGAAGTACATCACGGGACACAGAGCCATAGTAATTACTATGTGGGTTATAGTCCACCTTCAGGTGCTGGACACTGGCACACCCTAAACAGGAAGTTGCCTCCCTATATAACCCCTCCCACTGCTGGGAGTATCTCAGTTTTGTAGCAAAGCAATACACGTGTATACTAGAAAGAGGGGCGGGACCTCTGTGTCCCGTGATGTACTTCAAAAGAAAAGGATTTTACAGGTAAGCTGTTATAAAAAAAATTTAAAAAAAAAATCCTATTTTCTTTAATCATACATCACAGGACACAGAGCCATAGTAATTACTATGTGGGATGTCCCAGAGCAATGCCAACTGAAGGGAGGGAGACACAACCAAAGTAGGGCACCATGAGATCAGAGGATTTATACTGCTGCCTGCAGTACACTGAGCCCAAAGGAGACATCCTCATGTCTTTTTACATTCACCAGATAGAATCTGGTAAATGTATAGATTGAAGACGAAGTTGCGGCCTTGCAGATCTGAGCCATGGAGACTTGGTGATGCACTGCCCAGGAAGCAATAGCAGCCCTAGAGGAGTGCGCTTTGATTTGAGAGGGTAGAACTACCTAATTAAACCATAAGCTTGAACGATTACTTGTTGAATCCATTTAGAAATAGTAGATTTCGATACTCCCTGTCCTCTTTTAGGACCTTCAGGCAACGCGAACAAAACATCCGTTTTCCAAATCTGAGCAGTCGCCTTAAGTAGACTGACTGCTCTCACCACATCAAGAGAATGTAGTGATTTTTCTTCCATAGAACAGGGTTCTGGAAAAATGAAGGTAGAACAATATCCTCTTTTAGATAAAAACCTGATATTACCTTCAGTAAAAAGTTAGGATGAGGACGCAATAATACCTTATCCTTGAATAATAAAAATATGGCTTTTTACAAGAAAGAGCAGCCAATTCTGATACCCTTCTTGCAGCAGATATGGTTACCAGAAATGGTATGGTTGTCAAAAAAGGACCGTATCGACCCAAAAAAAAAAAAGGCTGTTTTGTAATGCCGACAAAACTAAATTCAAGTCCCAAGGGTTCAGGGGTTACCTAACCGGAGATTAAGCCGTGTTACCCCCTGAATAAAGTTACGGACCAAAGAATACGAAGCAAGTGGTCGTTGAAATAATACCGATAAGGCTGAGACCTGTCCTTAGAAAGCCACTCAAGGCCAGCTTTTTTTCTCACCCCACCTGCAGAAAGTCAAGGATTCTACCTTCGACCTATTTCCTGGGGTGCAACTCCTGGTTTGTCTAAAAACGATGAAGTAGCGTTAATTAGTAAAACACATTACTACAGTGCTAAATAAGCAAAAATGAAATATCAGGGAAGCTCTCAAATGCGCCTCTCGTAAAATGTGTTCAATATCCTATAAAGTGCATCACATCCAAGTAATATACATCTTTTTATTGTTAAAGATCTTTTTAAAATAAATACAAAGAATTTATTTTTTAAACTTACTACACTATGGAGAACCTTCTTTTTTGCCTTTTAATCTACACCCTGAAATTGGGACTGATCGTCTTTGAATCACCAGATTCCTTTGGATGCTCGTTTATTATAATTTGACTTTTCCCACAAAATTATTTATTTGAAGTTTACTTTGATGTGATGCACTTTATTGGATTTTATTGCACTTATGTTTAGTTGTATATTACTTGGATGTGATGCACTTTATAGGATATTTAACACATTTTACGAGAGGCGCATTTGAGAGATTCCCTGATATTTAATTTTTGCTTATTTAGCACTTTAGTAATGTGTTTTAATAATTAGCACTACTTCATCATTTTTAGACATACCTAGGGGTGTTGGTAACACTACAGAAGTTTAGCTGCTTGTTTGTCTCTTTAAGCACTTTATATCTCGCACTTTATTATTAGCACCTTATTTGTTATTTAATACACTTGGTTTTTGGTAGTGCATTAGTACCTTCTATATATTAGTTTTCAACTCCTGGTTTCACAGCAGGAGACATATGTTTCCCAGACTCCATAATATATAATTATGGAGGCCGGCTCCCTTGTATTAACCAAGGTAGAAACTACTGAACCCGACAGCCCACGCTGTTCTTCAGAGTGTGGGTCTCCATAGCCAGACCGTTAAATTTAGCGTTTGTAAAGTAGGATGGAACACCGGACCTTGCGAAAGAAGGTCTGGCCATGATGGTAGGGTCCATGGGTCCCCCTACTGCCATCTTTACAATCTCTGCATACCAAGATTTCCTGGGCCCCGCTGGGGGCCACAAGAATAAACAACTTCCCTTCCTGCTTGATCCTGCAAAGAAGTCGTGGACGCAGGCAGAATATGAGGGAATGCATAAAATCAGTGAGAACAGATTCCACAGGAATAGCAAGGCATCTGTTCCGCATGCTAGTGGATCCTTTGTTCTGGACACAAAGTTGTCGATTTCTTTGTTGAACCTGGACAAAAACAGATCCGTGTCTGGGATCCCCCATTTTTACAGGAAGATATCGGGGTGAAGGAACCATTCTCCCGGGAACAACTGCTGGCGACTCAAGTTGTCCTGCCAATTTTCTATTCCTAGAATGAAGACTGCCACTAGGCAAAGTACATTGTTTTCTGCCCAAGATTATGATTCATCTTTCTCTGGGCCGCACAACTGCTTGTGCCCCCTTGGTGATTAATATAGGCTATTGCTGTAGCATTGTCAGATTGAATCCTGGCAGGACAATACCGTAAACTGAACATTCAGGCCCTCAGGACCAAGAGCTCTGCCTGAATTTCTAAAATGTTAATGGGCAAGTCCATTTCTTATCTGGGCCACTTCTCTTGGACTGTCCTCTTCCAGGACTGTTCCCCACACTAAACAAAAAGGAGTTGGCATATGTTGTTACCACTTCCCAGGTAACTGAAGGAAGGATTTTCCACTTAGTAGATTTTTGGATATTAACCATAAACTGAGGCTCCGGCGCACCCAGCCTACAGCACCTGTTATTTCCAGGTGGTCTCTCATCCGGGTACTAACCAGGCCCAACCCTGCTTAGCCTCCAAGATCATATGAGATCGGGCGCTATCAGGGTGATGTGGCCGTAGGCTTTGGAGTCAGACACATTGGGAATGTAGAGCTTGAACCCTTTGTTGATACGGTTTTGCAGCAGTCTCGAGTGAAACTGTGCATAAGGAATGGCCTTGAATGAAGCCACCATCTTTCCCAACAACCTCATGGAAAGTTGAATAGAAGAAATTCATCTTGCTTCGACCACCTAAATCAGTTCCTTTATGGCGCTGATCTTTGCCTTGGGTAAGAACACACTTTTCTGGGTTTACCTATGATCGGACCCAAGTATTTTAAGCCTTCTTCATGGTTTTAAAGAAGATTTCTCCTAGGTTGAAAATCCAACCTAGATATTCCTGGTAGTTGAATGTGGTGACCATACTTTGGTCTAAGCGGGCTACCGACTGGTCTATCAAGAACTAGGTAAACCATAATCGTTATGCCTTGGGCTCTTAATCTGGCTAGAAGAGGGGCCAGAACCTTTGTAAACACTCAAGGTGCAGTAGCTGGACCGGAAAGCAGAGCTACACACTGAAAATGAAGATTTTCCACCTTGAAAAGTAGATATTACTAGTGAGTGAGGAAATGGACATATGGGAGGTATGCATCTTAGATGTCAATTGACGCCAGAAGTTCTCTTCCTTGTAGGATGGAGATAACTGATTTGGATTGACTCCATACAAAAAAAGAGGAGTGGTTATATTCAGGAACTGAATTTAGATTTTTGAGATCCAGAATGCCCATTCGGATTTGGCACCGTGTGTGTGTGTGTGTGTGGGGGGGGGGGGTTGTTTGAATTAAACCCCAACCTCTGTTCTTACATGGGGACTGCCATGATCACTTTTTTTCTTTTTCTCTAGATCTTTAGAAACGTTTGATCTGAGAAAACGAGGAGATGGGAACTCTTGTTTGTACCCTGCAGCTATTGAGGAAGTCCCCCATTTGTCTCGACACTCTTCCTGCCAGATCCTTGAGAATTGCAGAAGAATTCCCCCTATTCGATTGAACCTGACGGTGGAAGGCGCCGTGGACTGCCTAGAGGCTGATGCCTAGCACAGGAGAAGGAGCTTTTAAACTAAAATACATTTACTCCTTTTCTTAAATGGCAAAAAGAGTGCTGTCCACTAGAATTTCTTTGGATGCATTATAAAAAACATCCCCAAATAGCGGTTTCACCTCAAAAAGGAAGACTAGCCAGGAGCTAGTCGCAAGGCACTTAGCGAAGGGCGCAAGGCCTGAAGGATAGAATCTCTCATAGCAACTATTGCAAACCTAAAGCTGCCTCCTGAGCAGGATAACCTTGAACACATGTTTAAACTGGTCTCTCAATGATTAATTACTGTCAGTGCAGACTAAGGCCCCTTTCACTCTTATACGACTTGTCCCACGATTTTGTACTGCAAAATTGTATGACAAGTCATTCTCCATGATTTGCAATGACTACCATTCATATTGGCACGACTTTAAGTCGTGCCGACTTGAAAGTAGTCCCTGCACTACTTTGGTCCAACTTCTATGCGAGTTGTACTCCATAGACCTCAATGTTAAACCCTGAAGTAGCATGCAAATCGTGCCTGAATAATATAGACACGACTTCAGTACGACTTTGTAAGCACAAGCCTGGCTCGCTGATCGGGAAAGGAAAACTTTTTTTCCTTTCCCGATGAGCGACAGGCTGTTCTGACAGCTGTCTGGTATGAATCCAGAGGGGGAACGCCGCGCCAAGTTTTAAATGAAAAAACCGGCGTGGGTCCCCCCCCAGGGGCATACCAGGCCCTTAGGTCTGGTATGGATCTAAGGGGAACCCCCTACGCCGAAAAATCAGCGTGGGGTCCCCCCCAAAACCTATACCAGACCCTTATCCGAGCACGCAGCCCGGCCGGTCAGGAATGGGGGTGGGGACGAGCGAGCGGGCCCCCCCTCCTGGACCGTACCAGGCCGCATGCCCTCAACATGGGGGGTGGGTGCTTTAGGGCATGGGGGGGGCACCCTGCCGGGCCCCCCCACCCCAAAGCACCTTGTCCCCATGTTGATGAGGACAAGGGCCTCTTCCCGACAACCCTGGCCGTTGGTTGTCGGGGTCTGCGGGCTTATCAGAATCCGGGAGCCCCCTTTAATAAGGGAGCCCCCCACCCTACCCATTCACCTAGGGAAAAAAGCGTCAATAAAAAACACAGTACACAGGTTTTTTAAATAATTTATTAGGCAGCTCCGGGATCTTCTTCCGACTTCGGGGGTCTCTCCGGCGTCTCCTCCCGGTGTCCTGATCTTCTGCCGGCTCCTCCGCTATCTTCTGCAGCTCAATTGCTAGTGGTCGTCCGGACTTCTGCCTTCTTTCCTTCCAGAGATGTTGACACGACGCTCTCTCCAGCTGCAATGGTCTCTGAACGCTCCGCAACGGACTTATATAGGCGGTGACCCCGCCCCTTTATGCTGTCACAGTCCCTGGGCATGCTGGGACTGTGACGTTTTAGGAGGCGTGGTCACCGGGTGATGACCACGCCCCCTTATGACGGCACAGTCCCAGCATGCCCCAGGACAGTGGCCTCATAAGGGGGCGGGGTCACCGCCTATATAAGTCAGTTGCGGAGCGTTCAGAGACCATTCCAGCTGGAGAGAGCGTCGTGTCAACAGCTCTGGAAGAAAAGAAGGCAGAAGTCCGGACCACCGCTAGCAATTGAGCTGCGGAGGAGCCGGCAGAAGATCAGGACACCGGGAGGAGACGCCGGAGAGACCCCCGAAGTCGGAAGAGGACCCCAAAGTCGGAAGAAGATCCCGGAGCTGCCTAATAAATTATTTTAAAAACCTGTGTACTGTTTTTTATTGACGCTTTTTTCCCTAGGTGAATGGGTAGGGGTACCATGTACCCCATACTCATTCACATAGGGTGGGGGGCCGGGATCTGGGGGCCCCCTTATTAAAGGGGGGCTCCCAGATTCCAATAAGCCCCCCGCCCGCAGACCCCCGACAACCAACGGCCAGGGTTGTCGGGAAGAGGCCCTTGTCTTCATCAACATGGGGACAAGGTGCTTTGGGGTGGGGGGGGCGCAGGGCGCCCCCCCATGCCCCAAAGCACCCACCCCCCATGTTGAGGGCATGCGGCCTGGTACGGTCCAGGAGGGGGGGGGCGCTAGCTCGTCCCCACCCCCATTCCTGACCGGCCAGGCTGCGTGCTCGGATAAGGGTCTGGTATGGATTTTGGGGGGACCCCCACGCCAATTTTTTGGCGTAGGGGGTTCCCCTTACAATCCATACCAGACCTAAGGGCCTGGTATGCCCCTGGGGGGTAACCCACGCCAGTTTTTTTATTTAAAACTTGTTGTGGAGTTCCCCCTTATGATTCATACCAACTACTGTACGTTTTCATTTGTTAATGCCAAAAACGTGGCAGTCGTACAAAGTAGTACTGCTCCCAAATCGCGGTAAAATCGCACGACTTTGAAGTCGTATAAGTGTGAAAGGGGCCTAAGACACTCAATCTGCCAGAGCAAAAAAAAAAAATAGGAATTTCACTTTTTTATTCGTTGGATCCCTAAGCATTTGAGCATTGTCTGCTGGACAAGTCAAACTCATTCATAGAGGATAAAGCAGCGTTAATTGCTAGTATACCTTACTTAGTGAATTTCCTCCACCATAGGATAAAGTGCGAAAACTTTTTAGGAGAGAAAAAACAGATACAAAAAAAACTTTTCCAGCAATGGACACGAAAAGGCCTGCACAGCTTGAAGAGGCTTTAGTGAACCCAGATACTCAGTTAAGGGTACAAAAATGTGGAACAATAATTCAGCAAGAAATTGCACCATCAATCTTAAGATTGGAACAGCTGATTCTCCCTCAGAAGAGGAGTCATCAGCCTCAACATGGTCCCCTGAGGGAATTGGTCTTCTCCTGCCCCTAGTTCCTCAGTTTAGAGGGTCCTGGGTAATGGAAGAGAATCTGTCGCATCTTGACCTACACTGGGATGAGATTAAAGTCGCTAAACTTTTTTTTTTTTTAAATATCATAAAATAAACAGGGGCTGCAGTGTTAAAAACAGTTGCAGACATTTCATGGCCCTGATGCTCACTCTGACCAGCCACCCCCTCTCAGGGGAGGATGCCATGTGTAGAGATGAGTAGGCTTTCCAGAGCTTGAGGGAGACCCTTTTAGCTTTTTTTTGGGGGTTTCAACCCCCCCTTCTGACTATAGCCCGAAGCACAAAGCAGGAGGTACTACCAGAGGAAATCGCATCCACTGCTTGAACAGTCCAGCCACTGCCGCTATTAATGCAAATAGTAAATGCCTGTATCACGCTTTACTTTGCTCTTAGGTCTCCGACAATTTTGCAGCCAGCACAATTTAAAAAAAAAAAAAAAAAACACACACACACACTCCCACGTTGGAGACGCCAACGCTGCGCTAAGCTCCACCCCCACACCGCCCCACCTCCTTTTTCAAAAAAGCTTTTGCTTGCAAGCACAGGCCTCCGATCCGATGGGATCGGCTTGTGAGGGAGGGATGGCGTGGAGGAGACCTGGAAGCCGCCACCGTGTAGGGGCGGTAAAAGAAAGAGGCATTGCCGATAGTTTTTAGTTCTCCCTTATACTCAGCCTCTTGAAGAGGGGAAGAGTTCAGCTCAGGTGGGGGTGTCTGGAGGAAGCAAAACCCCCCAAACTTACCGGAGGTCTGCTTCTTAGCCAGAGGAAAAAAGCATGCTGCTTCTGTGACACAGCGCGACTGAGCAAAGCATGAGAAGGAACGTGCTCCATACAGTCCCCAGTGGTGACATTTAGGCATGACATCTACTTTAAAGGAGACATTTCATAAGAAAATATAAAGATCCCTTAGAAAAAACGCCACTTACCTTTCCCACCGCAGGGTTTTCTGTGGTAAAATCAACAGACCCAATCTTCACCCTTCACGGTGGGTTCCGTTAACAAACCTTCAGAAACCGGGGACCCCACAAACCTGGACCCGTAATAGCACCCCGCCAGTAAAACTTTATGGCCTTAATACCAGAAGTACTGGATCCCGGGGTTCAGCACTCTAAAAAGAACCACTACAGGCAAAACCTTGTTTCTTTTGATACGAGGCCCGGGTACCATTCAATTCGGCCTAAAAGACACTTTGAATGGATCCTATTCCATAGCTAGCCCCAGCAAGGATTGCTCCAGAGGAGCACAGCACATCTTCACTCGCGACCAACACCTTAGACACTGGCGAAAAAAACGGAAAATTGTATACTCACCTTTCCGTAATTTTCCTTTCCTGTCGTATCTTCATGGCAGCATACACTTTGGGTTGTGACTCCGCCCCCACAACCTGATAGGACTACATAGCTATAGGTTGTAGAGATGGCCCCTGCCCAGTATTCTCCGTATATATATCTCACCTTAGACGGGTGGGAGATTGTATGCTGCCATGAAGATACGACAGGAAAGGAAAATTACGGAAAGGTGAGTATACAATTTTCCGTTTTCCTGTCGCATCATGGCAGCATACACTTTGGGGAGTAACTCGCAAAGACTGGGTGGGAATTCAAACTAAGTTTATTAATCAAATAATAGAGGAATTGGCCTGGATAACGGATCTTCCGAAATCCACCGTGGATAAGCAGGCGGAATCCACCTTGTAATGAGACATGAAGGTGTTCCTGGAGGACCAGGTAGCCGCTCTGCAAATCGTCTCCGCCGAGACTCTACAATATGCCGCCCAGGAGGTTGCCACTGCCCTGGTGGAGTGTGCCCTTAAGCCCTCAGGTACTTGATGGTTATTCAGTGAGTAAGATCTCTTGATGGTTTTTACTAGCCATGAAGCAATGGTGCGTGAGGATGCCGCTTGACCTCTCCTGAAACCATGTGGGATAATTAGGAGGTTCTCCGACTTTCTGATGGATTTTGTTGCTGAGAGATATTCCATAACGGTACCCTTAACATCTAGCGGATGAGGGTCTCCCTGATCCGTGCTGAGTGCTGGAAGATTAATCTCCTGGTTAAAATGGAAAGATGAGGACACCTTGGGGATGAATCGATCCGAAGGCCTTAGGACTAGCCTGTCTGGAAGAACAACCAAATATGGTTCGCTAACCATTAGAGCTTGCATCTCTGACACTCGCTTCGCCGATGTTATGGCTATTAAAAATGAAACCTTCAGCGTTAGATCCCAGAGGGATATGCTCTGCGTTGGAAAAAAGGGTTCCTTGGATAATGCCTCTAGAACAATTGAGAGATCCCAGACCGGGAATGACGGTTTTCTGGGGGGCCTCAGCTTTAGACAGGCCCTCTGAAACTGAACCACCAGAGGCTCTTGCGCCCATTTAACTCCTGTCAAGGCGGACAGGGCCGATACCTGGACCTTCAGGGTGCTTGACCTAAGGCCTTTCTCTAGGCCTAATTGAAGGAATTCCAAGATCTGAGACACCGACGGGGAGGACGAGTCCCAACCTTGCTGTTGGGAGAAGGAGACAAATTTTTCCCAAACTCTTCTGTACGTGATGTTGGTAGTAGGCCTCCTGGCCTGGAGTAAGGTATCCACCACCTTCTGGGAACAGCCCTGCTCTAGGTACCTAGCCCTTTCAGTCTCCAGGCCATCAAGTGTAGCTTCCCCGGGTTCGGGTGAAGATGTCCCTGGGAGAGTAGGTCTGTCGTCAATGGGAGAGGCAGAGGCTCTGCCGTGTTCAGCTGCATGAGGGTAGTAAACCATGGCCTCCTCGGCCAGAAAGGGATCACTGCTACCACCAATGCTGTTGACTTCTTGAGCCTCAGGAGGAATCTCGCTATGAGAGGCGTCGGGGGAAAAATGTACCCCAGGTGAAAGTTCCAGGGGTGTTGGAGGCAGTCCGTCCCCTCTGCCGAAGGAAACGGTATCCTTGATAGGAATCTTTGACACTTTGTGTTCTCCGGAGTTGCTGCTAGGTCTATCTCTGGAGGGCCCCAGGTTCGGGATATGAGAGCATAGGCTTGTGGACTCAGAGACCATTCGTTGTTGGAGTGGAAATTTCTGCTCAGCGAGTCGGCTAAGGTGTTCTGGACTCCCGGGACATAAACCGCCCTTAGATCCAGTAGATTCAGCTGCGCCCATTCCAGAACAGGACGGACCTCCTGCAACATGGACCTGCTTCTGGTGCCCCCCTGCCTGTTGATGTAGGCAACAGCCACCTTGTTGTCCATCCTCAGGAGGACGTGCTTCCCCCTCAAGTAAAAACTGAAGGCCAGGAGAGCCTGGAACGCTGCTCTCATCTCCAGAACGTTCGACACTGTATCCTGTGCCCTGAAAGGCCAACGACCCTGAGCCGCAAGGTCCTGATAGTGAGCTCCCCATCCCTGTAGACTGGCATCTGAGGTCACGGTTTCTTGATAGGGAGTGATTATATGCCTGCATCTTCTCAAGTTGTGAGGTCGTACCCACCACATCAAATGATTGCTTTACCTCCTGGGAGATGAGGATTGGTTGGGACATTGATGTGCCCTTCCACTGACATAGGAAGGAGATCTGGAGAGGCCTCGAATTCCATTGCGCCCATTGGACCATTGGAATGGTGGAAGCTAGGGAGCCCAGGATACTGAGACACGTCCTGGCCGGGAGCATTGTAGCGGAGATTGCCCTTTTCACCTTTTGAATTAGAGGAGGGATTTTTTCCCCCGGAAGTTCCACTGTATTCTCCCTTGTGTCCAATTCGGCTCCCAGAAAGACCATTCTCTGTGTGGGATGGATGTTGCTCTTCTTCCAATTTATCAGCCACCCTAGGGACTGTAACGTGGAGACCAGGATTTCCCTGTGAAGGACAAGAGAGTCCTGGCTGTCTGAGAGAAGTAGGATGTCGTCCAGATAATGGTGGACCCTCAGCCCGTTTTCTCTCAGGTGGGCTATTACAGGTAATAGGACTTTTGTAAACGTCCTGGGTGCGGTAGAGATCCCGAACGGAAGGCTTCGGAATTGGAAGTGCCGATGATTTAGGGTAAACCGGAGAAATTTTTGGAACTCGGAATGGATAGGGATATGCAAATACGCGTCCTGGAGGTCGATTGACAGCATCCAATCTCCCAAGTTTATTGCTTGGAGGATTGATTGAAGGCTTTCCATCTTGAATGTTTCTAACCGTATCGACCGGTTGAGGTTTTTTAGGTCCAAGACTGGACGAAGGTCCCCTGATTTCTTTTTCACTAAGAAAAGTGGGGAGTAGAAACCTTTGCCTCTTTGGGATGGCGGTACCTCCACTATTGCTGGTTTCTGGAGCAACTCTTGGATATACTGGACTAGGGATAGTCTTTTCTCTTGAGAAGGAGGAAGTCTGGTTGAGCAGAATTGGTCTCTTGGAGGACGACCTCTGAATGCCCATCTGTGTCCGAAATGAATGGTGGACACCGTCCATGGGTCCTTTATCATTCCCGCCCAGACCAACTTGAACTTTGTGAGTCTGGCACCCACTACCGCTGGTTGGGCGGGCGAACCTTCAAAAGGACTTCTGGTCATTGGAGGCAGGGGTCTTGGGTTTCTGGAACTTGAGGAAGGACGTCTGGGGGTTCTTCCAGCTCCTTCTGTATTCCTTCCCGGGTCTATAGGATTTCGCATCCCTATATCTTTCCGGAAGATTACGTTTAAAGGGAGGTGGCCTTTGTTGTTTCGGCCTTCTGTCCGATGGTATGAGACCCGACTTCCCGCCTGTTACTTTAGAGATTGCGGAATCCAGCTTTGCTCCAAAGAGGTTCACCCCGTCATACGGAATCCTGCACCAGTTTGATTTCGAGGCGGGGTCAGCCGACCAAGTTTTAAGCCATAGCGCCCTTCTGGCCATTACAGAGGCTAACATGGACCTTGATGTGGATCTGATAGTATCTACGGAAGCCTCCGCCACAAAATCTCCCGCAAGGCTAAGCTCTTGTAAGGCCTTAGTGATCTGTTCTTGATCTGCGCCCTCAGTGACGAGCCTCGCTGTAGCTTAGGACCAGCTGGAGATAGCTTTCCCAACCGCCGCTAATGCCACCGCTGGCCTGCAGGCACCTCCTGCGAACAGGTAAGCTCTCTTAAGGTCTGTATCCACCTTCCTGTCAAGCACGTCTCTGAACGTTACTGCATCTTCAATGGGGAGCGTCACGTGCCTGGCTAGACGCATCAAAGATGCATCCACTACTGGAGGAGAAAGTAAGGGAGATACTTTGGGTTGCTTGAGTGGGTACAGCTTGGTAAGTCTGTTGGACAGACTGAACTTCTTTTCCGGATTCTGCCACTCCTCCTTAATGAGCTCATCTAATTCGTCGATGAATGGGAAAGCCTCCGGAACCTTCTTGAGGTTTGGGAAATACTTTCTCTGTTTAGGCTGTGTCTCCTCAAGCTCCTCCCAGTTAATCGCTTCCTTAACCGATCTGATGAACGGTTCTATGAGCGCAAAATCAAAGCCAGCTGATGCTTCCGGCTCTTCATCATCCGACAGGAGTTCTTGCTCTCTTGATGCACTGGGAATGGTGGGTGAGGTGCTATAGGCCGTAAACTCCACATCAGGAGTTGAGACCTGGGGAGTGGAGACTCCAGTGGGTTCTATGGGATCCGGCTCTTTCTCCCTAATGGCTTCATCTATGCACTTGCGGCAGGCTAGTTTGTCTGGGAGGGCCGTGGCCCCACATACCCAGCAGGCGTTCCCGGCTGGGCGGGAAGGGTGCGTAGAGGATTGGTGTCCTCGTGCAGGGGATCTTCTGCGGTAGGAACGGCTATGCCTTGAATGGGATCGACTCCGTCTACGACTCCCCTTGCGGCCTGAGCGACTTCTTCCGCGTGAGCGGCTGTGTCTATGGCCGGAGCGGCTTCTCCTGTGTGAAGATTCTCTTCGTGATTTAGATGATCTTGCGGACCTGACAGGGCTGACCAATTAGGTAGCATTAGTACGGTCCTGCTCTCTTTTTCAATCTTCTCTACTTACCGCTGGAATCCCCCCCCCCTTACCTATTAGGCTGGTGGTGATCTGCTGGGGCAGCGGCCTCCATAGGAGAGGAAGGTGAGTACCTGAGAAGGGTATAGGAAGGTAAGAACATGCAACCAGGCCCCAAAAAACAGTGCATAAGTATTAGACACTTACCCAGAGAGAGAGGTAGCTTTAGGAATGCAGAAGGTCAAAACACAGCAGTCAGAAGTCTTCCAGGAGGCAAGGAGAGCTCAGAAATGACAAACAGGGCTTTTAAATTTGCCGCCATGGCCGCCGAGGTCACGACCCGCTCGCGCATGCGCAGTAGCGGCGCGAGGCGCCCGGCGCCATCTTGGAAACTGGCAAAATCGAAAGGACGCCCTGACGGCGCGCACCGCGCATGCTCGGAAGCGCCGAGACGCCCGGGAAGCCTGTAGAGAGGCACAGAGGGACCACAGAGCCCAGCAAAGAGGGAGAAAGACAAAAAGTGAAGAAAAGAGGCATGGCGACCGCTGCACAACAACTAAGCCTGTTTAAGGCTTATACTGGACCGCAACATACCCCCGAGATCACCAGAGCGGGGCTCCTTCCATCTAGCTCGTTTAGAGGCTGTACAGGTAAAGGACTTCCACCCAGGAGAGGCTAGAACCTGGCTGGGGCGAATTCGGTAAGGGGGTGCTTCTGATATGTTCAGTCCTTCAGGTGAGGAAAAATAAGAGAATACTGGGCAGGGGCCATCTCTACAACTTATAGCTATGTAGTCCTATCAGGTTGTGGGGGCGGAGTCACAACCCAAAGTGTATGCTGCCATGATGCGACAGGAAACTGAGATACTCCCAGCAGTGGGAGGGGTTATTATAGGGCGGCAATTTCCTGTTTAGGGTGTGCCAGTGTCCAGCACCTGAAGGTAGACTATAACCCACATAGTAATTACTATGGCTCTGTGTCCCGTGATGTACGATTAAAGAAACAGCTATTTCTTCAGATCAAAAAAGTTAAAATTTGCAAGTTTATTAAAATCCTAAAGTACACAGAACACCCAGGGGAAAGTTTTGTTTTTTCTGTCAGCAAAAAGTGGAGTTACTCTAACTTTAAACTGTAGGCCTCATCAAAAATATTTCAAAGCTGCATATTCAGTGCTACTTCAGGTGCAATTTGGAAAATATCTGTGCCACTTCATGCACATGTCTATGCATGTTGCACTGGAGCCAATTCAAAATCGGTGCGACACTGCTTCCAATGCAGACAATAGGGTGCAACTTGTCATGCAATTCGAGTTTCAAAGTCAGACAGGTGTTACCAGAGGCTTATAGTGGTTATAAAGCCTAAACATTTTTTACCCTAATGCATTCCTTGCCCCCTCCCTCCAATTTACTTACCAGAGTCCTTATTTGATTCAGTGCTGTGCCCGTATACAGCTCCTCTCCCCTCACAGGCTTTGTAGAGGCTGCCGTCAATCAAAGCCAGTGACAAGGAGAAAGACCCATGAGCACCCCCATAGAAAGCAGCTAAGGGGACACTCGCCAGAGAGGAGCCAGGAGTGACGGTGGGGGGCCTGAGGAGGTCTAGGGCCAGTCAAATTCCATTGCACAGAGCACGCAAGTATAAAATCTTTGTCATTTTTAAAAAACATAAAATGCATTTACAGTCAAACAAAAAGAAAAAAAGTGACAAAAGACCTTATAAAAACAACCTTGCTTCATCTTAGATCTAAACAAAAATGTGGGGTTCTTGCGAGCCACAAGTGGACCAATGCCTCTAAGGAGTGAATCAACTATATTTTAAGCAGCAAACACTTCACCACGTTTCATTCCGTGTATTAAATATAAAATCAAATGTGCCTGCGCTAAAAATATATAAACTGAGAAAAAAATATATAAATGAGAAAAAACATGAACTGAGAAAAAAAATTGGTTGTGCAGAAATATTAAACCTTGATTAATATGCTAACGAATTACACTTGGATAGTTTGGTGCACTGTAGCACCCACACATTGTGAGTACCCTCCTGGAGGAACTTCTTTTATTTTAATAAATACCCTACTATATTACACCATGGAGTTTTCTTTTTCTCTTTTATGAATGTTTTGGCTTTACCTGTGAGGATTGAATATACATCATTGCATCCTGAGTGAGCCCAGGAGTGGCCCCATTGCGTGTTTGACACTGTTTAACTACCGTGTCACACGAATAGAGGTGAGCGTAAGCACAAGTGGGGGATCATGGGAGAGCACATCTAGCTTGTTGTGATTACTTGCACTTCTTTGCTTCAGTTTGAACTTGCTGATCGTATTTTGTTCGGACACTTGATTGTCACAGGATTTGCACTTACAATTTAGGTTTATATCCATACATGATGCACTTTCATTTTATATAAGGATTGCACTTTTTTGTGTATGCACTTTGAGGTTTTTTATATATAAAGAATTGCACATTATATAATTATATATGTATGTTTTTATTAGCATATTATTCAAGGTTTAATATTTCTGCACAACCAATTTTTTTCTCAGTTCATGTTTTTTCTCATTTATATATTTTTAGCGCAGGCACATTAGATTTTATTTTATTCATCTTAGATCTGTTTAGCAAGTAAAGAAACCAACTCAAGATGGATGTAAATTTTCTTTATTTACATGTTTCCAAACTAAAGGGCTTGAACCGATAACAAGAGACGAAAAAAAAAAAAAAATGGAATAAGACAGGAGGAGAATATATATATATATTTATAGCAACAGAACAATGTTAGGAAGAAAATAAAAATGCTTTTCCAGGTAAAAAATAAAGTCACCCTTTACATTGAGAAACATGCTGCTTGTGCAACTCGGTATATATATATTTATGTACAGGGCTTATAAAATCTTACATCTACACTGGCCCCTGTATCAACAGGGCACCCTCTGTTATTTTACATTATAAAACAAAGAACAACAAAAAAAAAAAAATCCTTCTTTCGCTTATTTAAAATAAATACAAAAAGAAAAAAAAAAAAAAAAAAAAAAAACCACACGAAAGGCTATGAATGAGTTCTGTAGTTTGGAGCCTCCAGTATAGAATGTGTTCAGTGAGACAGAACTACCCTCCACCTTACACGCTGCATGCAGTAGGGGGCTAAAGGGGGTTTCTGGCCTCCTGTCCACTGATTTACTTGTCAGACAGGCATAAAAACTCTTCCAAGTGCCTTAAAATTTGCATGATGAAGCAGAAGGCTGATGTTTTCTGGACCCTCAAGCAGCCCACTTTGCTGTGCTAAAAAAATTCCCTAGACAAAGCACAGATGGGCAAGACACTGTACATGGAGGCAATACACAGAGTACTTCGCCATCGTGTGCTGTACGCATCAGAAAACAGGAAGGAGAAAGCCTGGAGAGTCAACAATTAACACTGCACTAAGTAACAACTAAGAGACGAACTCTGAACAGATCCTCCGCCGTGATAATCCAAAAGCCGATTACAGCTTCCAGGCGTCTGTGCGTTCCAAGGAGAACTTGTAAACAGAATAAAATAAGGACACTGCATTTCTGCCACCCACCCTTTATAATGCCTTGTACGAGGATCCCCACAGGAGTCAGTATTCAGGTGGTAATTGGGTGATCAGCCTCATCATGCTCCAGGAGATTCCCCAGCCGTTGAGTACACCTAGCTGAGGGAAAGGCGGGTGTTCTCTAAATACCAAAGGCCTCAGTTTGCTTTTACCCTGAAAAGGGCATCAAGTCTGGTTCAGGAGGGTTCTGTTCCTGCAGATCCTTTTAGAACCACTTTAAGCATAAAGTCCAGCCTTCCGACCCTGCTACAGTGGAAGGTAATGTCCCCGCTGTGCTACACCCTCTCCCTCAGCCGGAGTCCGAGTCACTAGTGTCTGAGGAGCTGGATGTGGAGCTACTGCTAGTGTCAGAGTCCGAACTGGAGCTGGAAGCACTGAGGCGAGACACCGACACCGGCTGGGCAGATTCCACTTTCTCATTGACTGCAAAAGAACAGAAAGAGTTTTGTTATTGCCAGGTAAGGATTACAAAATATCAAATATACAAACATTTTATTTTTTGCTATAACATGAATGAGGCGAGTGATCCAGGGAGTTGGGGTTGGTGTACACAGGTATTCTGACATCTGTGTGAGGTTTTACACATTCCTGGAGAGGTTAGAATTTTAAGAAAAAAAAAAAAAAAAAAAAAAAAAGGAAGAGGAGCTAAACTCTGCAATACTTAGTTCCCTTCAATGGTCCGATGACACTTACAGCATCTTTTACCCAGGCATCCTCTGGGTAACAAGCTGCGGCCATTCTTATTGGTCAGCACAGGATGAGGTCACTCCTGCATATTTGTGCAGTCATCCCATAGCTCAGTGTAGTCAAAAAACAGCAAGCAGAAAGGTTTTTATTATTGCAGAAAAGACACTGCATGTCCCTCCTGCAATAAAGAGCCGGCCCATTTACAGTTTTTAAAAGTGGGACTTTAGTTCTGCTTTAGTGAGTGCAATTCACTGGGCAAAGAAAAACCTGAACAGTTAGACTGGGTTCACACTATGTGCAGAGCGGCTCGCAGCAGGTGGGTCCAGTGCGTCCCCGTTCTTTTCAAGAGCAAATCAGTTCCGAATTTTTGTCCGAATTCAGACCTGAAACGGAGCCAAAGACACAGGACTTTTCTGCTGTGCACGCCACGGCAGACCCAGAGATGTGTGAACTGGCTGCATTGAGAGCCTGTCACAGTCTCCTTGTCATGCAAATTGGATACGAGGAAACCCGCATAAGTGTGAACCCAGCCTTAGACTGAGCTTAATTTTGTTGCTGTCCCAGCTGGGTACATGGAATAATAAAACAGGCCCTACAGACCTGAATAAACCTAAATAACTGCTCCACTGGCCATACATCATTACGATTTTCCTTTGGATTTACCTAAACCCTATATATAATAATATGAGGTCAGATTAAACACTTTCAATTTGTACGCAATCAGGCAGGCCCTTGCACCACATAGTTGAAGGGAAATCTAAGGCTGGCCATACACTGTGCAAATTGCTTTCCTACAACAATTTGCACGACTACCCCATCAACACAGATAGTGCTGATGGGAATCAGCAATTGTCTTCTCCCGGTGGGGTAAGCCAGTGATTATTGCTAGCAGCTAAAGTAGCCACTAGCGATAATCGAAAGAGAAATCAGCAGGCTGATTGTATCAAAGTTGATCAAGCAACTTGGTATATTCAGCTTATCCATTCAAGGTTCGAATCTTGGCCGGTTTGACCAGTGTATGGCCGGGCCTTAACGAGGAAGTAAACTCCCCTTGTGTATGTACCTCTAGGCAAGTCTATAATAAGGTTTACCTACAGGTACAGTAAATATCTCCTTAACTGTTGGCCCGTGTCAGCGGTGTGCGGGCGCCGCTGCAGGGCTTCGTTCTAAGGTAAGCATTTCATAATGCCTTTTTCTTACAGGGTTTTCAACCTCTTTTCACATAATGGGGTCATTAGCACAAAGAACCCATACTCTAATGTAAAATATCTCTCCCTAATAAAGTAAAACAGAACTTTGTTTTTGCCATAATGTCGCAGTCTTGATTAAAAAAAATAAAAAGCCATAAATCCCCTATTTTGTAGACGCTATAACTTTTGCACAAATCAATTGATATGCGCTTATTACAAAAATATGTAGAATACATATCGGCCTAAACTGAGGAAAAATTAAAAAAAAAAAAATTTGGGGCTATTACAGCAAAAAGTACAAAATATTGTGTTTTTTTTTCAAAATCGACGCTTTTTTTTGTTTATAGCACAAAAAATAAAAGCGCAGAGATGATCAAATATCACCAAAAGAAAGCTCTATTTGTGGGGGGAAAATAAAGGATGTCAATTTTGTCTGGGTGCAATGTCGCACATTCGCGCAATTGTCAGTTAACTACTTCAGCCCCAGAAGATTTTACCCCCTTTCTGCCCAGAGCACTTTTTGCGATTGCGCACTGCGTCGTTTTAACTGACAATTGCGCAGTCGTGCGATGTTGCACACAGACAAAATTGACGTCCTTTTTTCCCCACAAATAGCTTTCTTTTGGTGGCATTTGATCACCTCTGCGGTTTTTATTTTCTGTGTTAAACATAAAAAGAGCAACAATTCTGGGAAAAAAAAATTTTTTACTTTTTGCAAAAAAAAAAAAAAAAAAAACACCACATACAAAACATTTTTTCCCTCAGTTTAGGCCGATACATGGTGGACACGGACAATTTTGATGCATTTTTGGGACCATTGGCATTTTTTACAGCGATCAATGCTATAAAATGGCATTAATTATTGTAAAAATGTCACTGACAGTAAAGGGGTTAAGCGTGTCCCAGGGAGTGTTCTAACTGAATGGGGGAGGGGACTGTACAGGGGAGATGACAGATCGTCTGTTCATACTCTGTATGAACAGATGATCTGTCTGTTCTCCCCTCAGAGAACAGGAAACCATTTACACATCCCGGTGTGCCCCGATCGATCGCGGGAGCCCGGCGGTGATCGCCGGGCACTCGCATTGGCTCCGAGGGCGAGCACGCGCCCCCTAGTGGCTGTCTATGTTACCGACGTAACATGACTGCGATTCGCGCAGCCGAGCCATGTTGCCGCAGTACAGGCGGCTGGTCGGCATGTGGTTAAAGCAGCGTAGTGCAGTATTGCAAAAAATGGTCTGGTCATTGAACAGCCACTTCTTCCAGGGCTGAAGTGGTTAAAGACATTTACCTTTCTTGGGTGGTTTCTTGGCAGAGTTCAGCTGCCCGCTGACATCCTGTAGCCTCCTCTCCAACTCTCTCTTCTTCTCCATGGCAATCTCCTCTTTTGTCTTTCCCACTGGTTTCTTCAGTGCTGCAGAGAGCACAGAGGTAGGGGAAGCTGGGGATAAACAAGGACATGGATTTTAGACAAGGAACAAGTTTCCGTTATACACACCATTATCTAAAAGACATTTTTTATAGATTTAAAATTTCTTACAATTAAGCAACTTACACTTTGTACACATATTCCAATGCTTTTAAACTACTCATCTATAATAATTGAGACTAAGGGGGTGAGCACACAATCGCATCACCTTTACAGAAGTCTGTGGGGGTCTGGGCTGACAGATGGAGGGAGTTTACTGCACCTTATTACTTTACTTCTAGATGTACTCAGCTTCCCCAATTATACATTATTCTTTTAAAAATGGACTTAAAACCGAGCTAAACTTGCAAGAAACCCTGCATGTCGTCTGCAATAAGTCTGCTTAGTTTTGTGACAGCGATACTCAAGTTCTGCTTTGATACAGTCCACTTTTGGATCACATATGGGTACTGCTTACCTGCTAAAATAAGTTTTGTGACCCCTGCCTGAAAACAGTCAAGAGTACACCTCAAACTTGCTGACTGGACAATGAGAAGCAGCACACTGATCAGATCAATCAGCGCTCTCATCTCCTGTCAACCCATACACACTACAGTGGAAAAGGATTGTATTTAGTAATGGCCCCTCTCCTATCCCAGATGCAGTAGAGTTACATAAAGGGTATTGGAATTATTCATATACTGTAAAAGTTGCAAAAAAAATTATAAACTGTACTAACTTCCTGGTGTTCAGCTTTAGGTTGGGGAGTACAGGAGTAAATTCTGCTATAAATGAATAAGCACTTACTGTAGGGCTTCCGTGGTTTCTTTCTTAAGCAAGACATGACATATCTCTCCAGCTCACGAAGAGTGGAAGGTTTTAAAGTCTCAAAGTCAATCTCTATTTCTTCAGGGTTGGAATCCCGCAGAGAGGGCTCTCTGGATTGGATGATATGTACTACACGGCCCAACTTCTCTCCTGGAAGTTTGTTAATGTCCAGGCTTAGCTGCCGCTTCTCATCATACGTCATTGGCTTGCACTCCTCTTCCTCCTCTGAGTCATACATAACAGGTGGAGGTGGGGGAAGGGACTTTGATTTCTTAGAACTCCTGAAGAATCAACAGAAAAAGCTCATAAACACTAGTTCGCACCACATGCAATCCAGTGCATTTTTATTCTTTATCAGAAACATATGGATAGTAGGTTATATGGTTTCCAATGGCATAGTTCACACCAGTATAGTCAGTTCCTAAATGCACACGTCCCCATTTAAAGTGAAGAAAAAATAAAAATGGGTTTGGAATGCACTGGAAAGCATAAAAAAAAAAAAAAAAAAAAAAAAAAAAAACACACACATGCAGAAATGCACTTGGACTGCCTTTCTATGGTGTGAACTGGCCCTTAAACCACAGATGCGTAGCAACTGAACAATCGCCTTACTCAGAATACTCTAGACAGAATACCAAAAGGAAACAAAGTTGTGCATTTAGTATCAACTGTCCAATAACTACTTTGCAATTACAGATCAAATTTTTTTTTGTTTTTTAAATATAAACTTACTTTGAAACAGAAAGCATAGCACTGCTACTTGTAGTGGTCCCCCCGGATTTTTTAGAGGATTTTTTGGTCTGAGAAGAAGATTTTGATTTGCTACATCTCCATTCTTCATCATCTTTGACTTTCCTTTTATCAGATTTCTTCTTTTTCTTTTTTTCCTTTTTCTCTTTCTTCTTTTTAGGCTTGGAAATTGGGCCTTGGGAAAGAGCAGCCAGCTGTTCGTGTACGGCTCGAAGCTTTTAAGATAAAATATAAAATGTTAAAAGTTAAGACTCTTCATGCAGCAAGCCAAGTAAACAGTCTAGGCCCCCAAAGCACACCAAGTAAACAGTCTAGGCCCCCCAAAGCACTTCTACAGATAGCAAGCCATCTAAATGCTTCCTAAGCAGGACACAAAATTAATAAAGTGGACCAATGCTACATCTGAATACCATATCACACCTGTGCAAGAGTAACAAACACACTAGTGCTGAGAAGACCCCTCACAGTAGCATCTCAGCAAAAAGAGAATATAGTTAAATCACATAACTTCCATTTTTCTTATGCCAAGGACAATGGCCAGGTTAGTCAGAATTTACATTGCTGATGCCCATTCTTGCAGCTGGAGGACCACATGCAGGCCTTTGGCATCTACTGTACACACTTTGCAGACCCCAGCATGCATTTTGTAAGGGAGGCTATGAGTGATCTCAAATTATTCTCATGTAAACACTTTAAGTATCTGACCATTTCCTTTAAGGTCTTCAGTCTCCAACCAACCCTGTTTGAGATCGCAACACCCTCTAGCTCAGGGATATGCAATTAGCGGACCTCCAGCTGTTGCAAAACTACAACTCCCATCATGCCTGTGGCTGTCAGTCTTGCCATGCCTCATGGGACTTGTAGTTCTGCAACAGCTGGAGGTCCGCTAATTGTATAACCCTGGCGTTAAAGAGGAGAGTTTCACCACCTCCCATTTTTTTTTTTTTTTTTTTCGCTCCTCTTTAGCAGATGGGCTCAGTTGAGATTATCACCCACATACAGGATCCAGCGTTGTCTTGCCGAGATCCCCTTTTCAGCAGCCACTGTGTCCGCCATGTTCAACTGTGACATCTTTGGTAGGCTGCACGGGCTCTTCTGGGTTCTGGTGAAATCTACAAATGACACGCAGCTAGACCCCCCCCCCCATTATTGAATGGGGTGACGTGTGGGGCTGTCCGTGCCTCCTGGGATATCGTTACATATCTCAGGAGGAGCTGTGGGGCACGGACATCACTCGCCTAGGGGAATGGGAGCAAATGGGGGGGGGGCAGCTGGCAAAAACGAAAAAAAAAAAAAAAAGTTGTACAGCAAAGTGTTGGCGAAGGGACAAAGCTCCGGAAATGGGTGAAGATCCGCTTTAAAGCGGAGCTCCAGGGTCCTTTAGAAAAAATTAAGTCAGCAGCTACAAATACTGTAGCTGCTGATTTTTAATATTAGGACACTAAAGCTGGCCATACATTATACAATTTTCTTATTCCATTTCCTTTAGATTTACCTTCACCTATGTAGGGCAAGGGCCTGCCTATTTGCATACAAATTGAAAGCGATCAGGTTTGACCTCATAATATATGGTTTTGGTAAATCTAAAAAGGAAAGTTGTATAATGTATGGCCAGCCTTACTTGTCCACAAATCCAGCAGTGTCTTCATCCCAGCTGATTTTTCAATCTGCACTTGGGTGCTGCTGCCGCCGCCATCTCATAGCATGTTCCATACTGCGCATGTGCAAAGTGTGCTATGCTTTGGGAATGGCCCGAAAGTGTGGGTGGGTACCTGTCAAAATCCGAAGGGGGAGGGGGGGGGTTCAAATAAGTAGAGATTCCCCTTTTGGGTGGAGCTCTGCTTTAAGTCTCTTGTGGACAATCATTGTTTTATACTACTAGAACGGGGTCAAGGAGTGGCAGGGCAACAGTCATACAAATTTCAAAGTTACACTTGCTCCCCAACCATGAGAGAGCGAGTTGTAAAATTGAGTATCCAATAGCAACTAGATTTCACATTAACCATTTTCCAACTACTATGATTTATTGTATTTAAACATTGAGCAGCAAGCCATTGTTTCTCCATAAAATAACACAATGCTAACTTCCAGTACTCCTACCTGCTCCTGAAGCTCGGCCAGCCTGTTTGCCCTCTCCTCTTCAGAGTCATCAGAACTCTCACTTTCGTCTGAGCTGTCACTGCTGCTCTCACTGGAGGATTCCGAGGAGGATTTGGAATCAGAAGGAGGCAGTTGTGTGGAGGTGAGAGGCGGAGACATTGCAATAGGTTCATCAGGCATCTTAGCGTAACGAAATTCAAACACGTCCTGGAAAAATGAACCCCACAAATGAATATCACCATAGATAACGAACATAATAAACCAACGACTTCTACTTAACAATTCATACCTGCAGCTTCCTTGCCATGGCCACCACATCATGGTCAGGAGGGTTATATTTGTAACAGTTTGAGAACATGAGCCTGACATTGGCAGCAAACTCCTGTGCATCTCGGTATTCTCTGTTCTCCATCTTTTTCTGTGTAGAAAGAAAGGCCAATAAGTATTGCTAGGATTACACAGAACAATTCCATCTGTTCAGACTGTGTCAATGAAAAGGCCACTAACTTAAGAACAAAATCACCTTGGTGAATAGGCTTCACCTCCTGTCTTTAGCGACAACCAGTATTAAGCCTTTCCATAATATGAAGGTTTGTGTAAATTTCAAATTAACTAAATTGGATAATTCAAGTCATTTGGTTCCAGCATGTAAATCTATTTAGAATAGAGCTGTGTATATAGGGATATAAAATGTGTGCTTGCTCTCTGTATCTTGTCCCCACCTTTATGGTGCTAAGGTCCATGGGATGTTTTATGATTTCGTGGTAGTCGTGTAGTCCCAGAGAACTGGCATCCACAGGTTTGTAGAACGGCCATGCATAGGCGCCATGTTTCTTAGAAAGAAGTTCTTTTAGAATGCCATTGCAGTATTTTAGTTGCTCAGACAGTTTGCCCTTTTTTGACGTTTGATGCTGCTGAGAGTCTGGCAAGTCCTTTCGAGGTGGCTTAATAGGCCGTCCGCTTTCTCTCCGGGCGGGGATCTTGGCGGGTTTCATATCTGGTGGCGTTAGAGGAGAGGAGTCTCCACTGGTAGCAATGATAGCAGTGGTGGTTGGGGTTGTAGTGTCTGCTTTTCTCTTCACACCTTTCTTCTGCTAGAAGAGAAAAATAAAAAATATATATATATATGAAACCTATAATTATACTTTATGAACCTAAAATGTTATATTTACATTTTTTCCATATTAATTGGTAGAAGACAAATTATGAAGAACACATCCCATGTTACAGAATTAACCACTTACCAACCAGCCGCCGTCATACTGCAGCGGTTCGGCACGATCCCGCGAACTAACGTAGCTGCAAGTCAGCTTCTTTAAGTGGGATAGCAGGTGCACATGCGCCGGCTGCACTGCGGGGGTGCCGATGATCGCGGGCACGAGGCAGAACATGGACGCGTGTGTGTGAACACACAAATCCCTGTTCTGTGAGGAGATGCAGATCGTGAGTTCCTAATAGCTAGGAACCACGATCTGTCATCTCCTATAGTCAGTCCCCTCCAGTTAGAACACAGTCAGGGAACACACATTAACCCCTTAATCGCCCCCTAGTGTTAACCCCTTCCCTGTCAGTGACATTTATACAGTAATCAGTGCATTTTTATGGCACTGATCGCTGTAGAATTGTCAATCGTCCCAAAAATGTGTCAAAAGTGTCCGCCATAATGTCACAGTCTCGATAAAAAAAAAAAAAAAAAAAATCACAGATCACCATTACTAGTAAAAATAAATAAATATGCCATAAATCTATCCCCTATTTTGTAGATGCTATAAATTTTACACAAACCAATCAAGATACTCTTATTGCAATTTTTATTACCAAAAATATGTAGAACACAGTTTAAAATGAGAAAAAAAGTTTTGTTTTTTTTTTTTAAATTGGGGATATTATAGCAAAGTACAAAATATTGTGTTAATTGTTTTCAAAATTGACACTTTTTTTGGTTTATAGCGCAAAAAATATAAACCACAGAGATGATCAAATACCACCAAAAGAAAGCTCTATTTGTGGGGAAAAAAAAAGGATGTCAATTTTGTTTGGTTGCATCATCGCACGACCACGCAATTGTCAGTTAAACGGCGCTGTGCCGTATCGCAAAAAATGGCCTGGTCATTGAGCAGCCAAATCTTTTGGGGCTGAAGTGGTTAAATAGGAAAAAATAAAACACACAAAATGCGATAGCATCATAGAAGTATAACTTACCTTTGAGATTGCTTGCGTGGCTGCTGGAACCACAGGCATTAGAGGCTGAGTAGTGGGCATTGGTTTCACCACAGGGTTAGAGAGGACAGTTGGATGTGGTATATCAACAATGGTGGTGGGCATTTCCGGGGAGCTGGGGTACAGTGAAGACTGAGACATGGATGAGATGGCTGGGACTTGGTGTGCAGTTGTGATGCCACCTGTGACATCTGTAGAAGAGAAAAAAAAAAAGACCAATTCTGTATTAATGCCTTTAAAGAGGAGCTCCAGTCAGAGAAAAAAAAAAAATGCATTTAACCACTTGCCGACCAGCCGCCATTAAAACCGTGGGCATGTCGGCTCGTTCCCGTGAATCGCCATACCTGTACGTCAAATCCTTTGAGCCATAGCAGGTGCGCGCCAGGGGACCCAATGCGTGTAGCCGGCGGCCGCGATGTCCGCCGGCCTCCCATGATCGTGGGCACAAGAGTCAGAACAGGGATCTGTCAATGTAAACAGACAGATCCCTGTTCTGACAGGGGAGGAGAGAGATCTGCTGTTCCTAGTAATTAAGAACAACGATGTCTCCTCCTCCAGTCAGAAACACACTTAACCCCTTGATCGCCCCTTAGTGTTAACCCCTTCCAATTTACACAGTAATCCGTGGATTTTTATAGCACTGATCACTGTATGAGAATGTCAATGGTCCCCCGCCACAATGTCGCAGATCGCCGCCATTACTAGAATATATATAAAATTTTCATAAAGTTATCCCCCCATTTTGTAGACGCTATAACTTTTGAACTACAAATATGTAGAATACATATTGACCTAAACTGATGAAGAAATGTTTTCTCAATTTTTTTTTTTTTTTTTGGATATTATAGCAAAAAATTGTTGCTTTTTTTAAATTGTCACTTTTTTTTTTTATTAGCACAAAAAATAAAAAACAGGTGATCAAATACCACCAAAAGAAAGCTCTATTTGTGAATGTGAAATTGTTTGGGTACAGCGTCGCACGACCGCAAAAATTGTTAAAGCGACGGAGTGCCGTATCGAAAAAAATGGCCTGGTCATTAAGGGGGCAAATCCTTCTGACCCTTAAGTGGTTAAAAGTCAGCAGCTACAACAAGTGCTAATAAGCAGAGCTTCCCCATTTGGGTGGTGCTCCACTTAAAATTAGTTTTACAGAAGAACAACAGGTACTTGGTTCCTCTGCAAAGACCTGGGACTAAACACTGCCTAGAGTCTAGACCAACAATGCAGTGATCGTGGGTGTAATGCTCTGCAGGCTTCAATGCAAAAAAGGTAGTAAATGCACCCTGCACCATTTATGCTGAAATTACTACTTTCTTGCAAAAGTCAAACAGTCACTTTAAGGGCAAGGAACAGAAGAGCCGTTTTCTCTACCTGGAGGTTTGACGCTCTTCACTGGCCTGCACTTGCTTGCAGTATTGGGTATTTCTTGTTCATCCTGGGGCATCTGCGCTACCTTCTGCAAAAAGGACTTCTCCAGGCTTTGAGCCATTAGCACAATGTCATCTGTGGGCTTTATAAATATAAAGAACAATTACTAAAACTGGTTGTTACATTGAATGGGGTACATTCGGCATCTGCTGCAACTATAGAAGTAAACCATTGTAAAGTAAGCTACACTCACCTTGTTGTAGATATAGCAGTTAGTAAACATTGTGTTGAAGTCCTGCATACACTCCAGTGCAGTCCAGTAGTAATTGTTCTCCAATCTCTTCTTAATAGTTCCCATGTCCATTGGCTGCTTGATGATTTTATGATAATCCTGCAACCACACCGGCCCGGAGAAAAAGCATGTTGGTGAGCGCTACAGTTAACACACTAAATATAACCATATAATCTATTTCACTATAAAGAAAACATGGCTGATTTATGAAAGCTGGGGCAAAGAAACTGGCATAAAACATAAGTTGATGCTCTTAAATCCAGTTCGGATAACTCAGCCCGTGTATTATTGCACTTCTATCTTGCTTAAAACACATGACATTCACATTTAATAACCTTCCACTTGGATCCCAATATCGGCTGCATCTTCAGCACAGTGTACAACAGACCCTGTATCGTGAGCAGCTATCACTTCTGTGTACATAGGACCTGATGACAGCTCTGGGACATTACAAATGTTATGAAACTCTCCACTCCAAGCAAACAATTTGATAAGACACAGGAGGCGTTTGAAATGGGATTCCATTTTGAAAATTTACGTACCCCTTTAACTGCCATGTGAGAATAAAAAGCAATAATTCTAAAAAACAAAAAGTCTGAACGTGTCAATTCTAATCCATAAAAGCAGTAAGATTGTAGCCCCAGGACCTGCCCTGCAGTAAGGTGCTGGAGGTGATCACACCAGAAGCTGAGAGCTACGGGCGTGTCAGGGTAGTAGGCAGGTATTTTAAATAACGGGAGCATTGCAAGATGGTGAGGAGGTGCAGGGCAAATTATGGCTGTAGTCTAGAAGCTAAATAATAGCACACGTACCATTTTTAATGTACCTTCATACTTCTAATCCAAGACATCTCAGTGTGTGTAGCGTTAAATACTTTGTCACACTTGGGGTCCTGTACAAATTCATGGATGTGCAGATCTGCAAAACGTATTAATTGGAAATTTGCATTTCACAAAGTAAAATCAATCAATTCAAAAAATATAGGGTGGCAGCTACATTATAAGAAGCTTTAACTACATAGCGTGCATGAAGACATCCATACATTTGTAGGGATGAGTGGGAGGGGGCAGTGATGGATGCAAGCTAGAAAAGTTAAACTATATTAAATATTTTTATCTGTTCTTCGCCACGCAGAAAAAAAGAGAAGCGATAAAAACTTTACCCCATCATTTCCTGCATTGGCAGGAGAACTTGTCCTCAGACATTTGTCACGCTATGTGCCCTGAACCCCACAGCACCAAATGCTTTAGTCACAAACCCAGAGCTGTCATCAGGTTTTAGAAGCAAGCGGTTTTATATGAAAATGTTTCAATGTGTTTGTGCTGTGGAGAGCAAAGTGACAATATGCAGAAAATTGCATTTGCCCAAAAACAAGAAACTGGATTGAGAAGACAAAAAAAAAATATAACATATACATGTCATTGGGCCTGGTTTTTAATTTTCACCCCCAATTGTGTGGTGTGCAAGCAACAATTTTAAAATCCACAAAACTACCCCAGAAACGTACCGGAAGACCCAGTTTTATGGCATCAACGGGCTGACGGAAAGGCCAAGAGAACTGATGCTTCCACAGAGACTTCATGACCACCCTGACCAGGTACTGCAGCTGATTAGTGCTGCGGCCAGGCTTTTTGGAATTGCTGACCTCTGGAGGAGGTGGGTTGACTTGAGGCATGTGACTAAAGACACTGGAATTCATGGTGGGACCCTCAAAGTCTTCGTATAGCAGAGAGGGTTTGCGGATTCGCTTGCCTGGGGTTCCCTCAACCGTCTGCCCCATTATACCATGATTTACATCCAGAGGAGGCCTGCAAATAGAAATGCTGTCAATCTATGTTGATTACACAAGTTTACATTTTTCATAGAGATTCTAAAAATGTGCAACAAAAAGGAAATAAGACTCCACAACCGCTGTACCATAAGTACATTATGGTGGAGATTTACTAAAACTGGAGGACACAGAATATGGTGCAGCTGTGCAGAGTAACCAATCAGCTTCTAGGTTTGATTGGCAAAGCTTAAAGTAGAACTAAAGGCAAAAAACGTTTTTCTCCATTTGGATAGCGATTTATCTTTGTCCTATTGGGGAGATTTACCTTCACTTCCTGTTCCATAGCCAAACAGGAAGATGGGAGGAAATCTCTGCAAATTAAGGGAATCTCTGGGGGACACCCAGGTCACCAGAAGATTTCCCCTCTATTACTTTTCTGGGGACAACCCAAAATTTGGAATTTTCTTTTACTTTCAGTGATAACAGTAAACAGGACAAAGAGGGCGAATCACCCTAATGGGGACAGACAAAGCAATAAAAACTAAACATCTCCTCTTTTTCCCAAACTAAAATTTTGCCTTTAGTGAGTTATACTTAAATGTAACAAGCTGAAGTTAGAAGCGGATTAGTTACTATGTAGAGCTGCACCAGATTCTGTGTACACCAAATTTAGTAAATCTCCCCCTGCATCTAGTACAGCTGGTGACAATCTATACAATTTACATATTCCAGCCTGTATTATACAATCTGTGGACAGAAAAGGGTCCCTGGTGGCCAAACAAATTGGAAATTATTAGACTTCAGATAGACCATCCATTTACATAATCTTTCTATGACAACACTGCCTTTGTACGAACTACCTTCTCTACTACTGCAATTGCAGCTCATTTATATCAACTGCAACTGTTTTTATGGAGTTACTATTACAAAGAAAAGGCCTGAAGGCAAAAAGGCCGTCTAGGGGATCCTCACTCTCCAGTAAATACAAGCCACCAGAGTTAAGTACTAGAACTTGTATACATGTGTATTTGTATTGTCTGTATATAGACCAAGTATGAAAGAGGAAAACCGTGATCATAGTTCAAAGTGGCATTTATGTAAGGCTAGCTTTAGAAAGCTGGCCAAACTGATAACCCTTATTCTGGCCATACATTATACAATTTTATTATTAAATTTCCTTTAGATTTCCCTTCAGCTATGTAGTGCTAGGGCCTGCCGCCTGATTGCATACAAACTAAAAGTGTTTAAGTTTTGACCTCATATTATATGGTTTCAGTAAATCTAAAAAGGAAAATTGTATAATGTATTACCAGAAAAACACAACTGACACTGGTGAGAGTTAAGGCATCAGGTACCACAGTAGTAAAAGTTCAGACACATCCCAGTGAACGTCTGATTTCCACATCTGAAGTGTTGACTCATTCTCCCGGCTCAACACACCCCATAGAAAACAAACACATTTCTATGTGCAGGCAATGACCTCATCAGGTCTTGTGATCCTTTATTATGCCTTCCTAGCTGCAT